>NW_028277177.1:21792500-22093055 GCF_051122295.1 Plectrocnemia conspersa | reverse complement strand
CGAACAACATAATAATCAATCATATTCCAACGTCAACTTTTAAGCCGACATTGCCGAACATCAACGATTTCGGATTGAAGATTAGCTCAAACAAAAAGTTGAATAATCCACGTCCTCACATATCATCAACAACTCCTTTGCCACCAATCCATGTACATAAACAAGAAGAATATTCCAAATTGGTCGCATCTACAAAAGATTTAGTATCTAATGATGATTTATTGAAGATCAACGGTGCAGCGGAGTTTTACACTTACGAAAACGATCAAATCCACCAAGATCAACCTGCGAGGAATTATTATAATGTAGGTTCGTCTTTCAAAAGACCAGTAGGTGCTGGTATTGTATCCATTGAACATAATACGCACAACTTTGCAACTCCGATAGTTGTGGCCGATATCAATCCGACGACAGAAACTGAATATTCAACAACTCAATCGCCTCACGAAGAAAGATCTAAAGTTAGTCAGAAGTTTTTAGCTCCGCTAACAGCCGGAGTTCAATTGGTAAACGCAAACAAAGTCAGCTTCTTGGATAGCTCAAACAATATACAAACGTCGACTGTTAAGTATTACGAAGAAGATAATTATAACGAAGGTAAAACGGAAGTGGAATTGATCAAATCTATTCCATATGAAATGAATTTTAAGAATTCGACTCATGAATCGGAAGAAGAGCAAATAAACGATATTCATAGTAATGTTATGGCACACCCTTTACAGCAAATTTTGTTATTAGACTCACAACAACAATATGTTCAATCTCCACAATTAGAGCAGAACGGCGGTAACTATTATATTGTACAACATCCTGTATTGATAAATCAACATGCACAGAATGTTGCAAACGTTCAACAAGATGAATCACATCAACAAAATCAATACGTGATCCATACTGAAAATGTACATCAATCAACGCAAGAATTAGTATCTCATAATGAACCGAATGAATATAGTAATATAGTAAATCATTATTCTAATCAACCTCAACCTCAACAGCAAGAGTATATAAATGTGAATCCATACGATCAATCTGGACAGGTTGTGTATTATCAATCTGAAGGGCAACATAATGAACATGTTGAGCATCATCAGCATCAAGAGCATACTTTAAATTATCAAATATCTAAGCCGACGACCGTTCAACATTTTATTCATCATCCTACTGAACAAGTTTCATATGCAAGTTCAACTCCAATTCCATCACATATTGAAAAACATATACCTTATCCCGTACAAGTCGAAAAAATAGTCGAAAAACCAGTCGAAGTCATCAAATACATTGATAAGCCGTATCCGGTCGAAGTGAAGCAACGAGTACAAGTACCAATTCACATTCATCACCCTTATCCGGTAGATAGAGTGGTCGAGAAAAACGTGCCATATCCAGTGACTGTCGAAAAGATTGTTGAGAAAGAGGTGCCAGTCGAAGTCAAAGTACCGTATCCGGTCGAAAGGATCGTGGAGAAGATAGTAGAGAAGATAGTAGAGAAACCAGTGCACATAACACAATTCGTCGATAAACCTTATCCGGTCGAAAAACGTATACCTTATCCCGTTCAAGTGGAGAAGATAATCGAAAAGAAAGTACCAGTGCCGATAGAAGTACAAGTTCCGATTCAAGTCGAAGTACCGCAGTTGGTTCCATATCCAGTTGAAAAAATCATCAAACAACCGATTCATATACCGTATCCAGTAGAAAAACCAGTGCCTTATAAAGTAGCAGAACCATATTTCATAGAGACGAATAACCTCAGACCGCAAGATATAAATGTTTATTCAGCGAATCAATGGCTACAGTACGGATGGCCGTCCACAATCAATTACAATGCAGGATATCAACAAGATGTAAATCAGCATCAACAAGCACCAGCGAAATACCCAAAATATGTAGATTCATACTATAGAAAACCGACTTCATCATATTCTGATAATAAAGCCGAAGGTAATCATTGGATGCCAACATACGGAGGTCACAGTTCTAAAAATTTAGACTATTATGTCGGACCTGCTCCGTTGAAGGACGCTTACAGTTCGTGGAACGTTAACCAAGCTCCAATCAACGATAATAATTTAAAATATAGAAGATCAGATCGGGCGGAGAAAGGAATCAGGCTTGAATACGGTTTTAAGCCACCACTGATACCGAGTATTGAAATCGATTTACTAGGACGTCCGATCAACAGAAGCTGATAGTAGAAAAGCATTTGATTTAGACGTTAATTTATTGATAAAAAAATAGTCAACACAAATGACAATAATTTGTAAATATATTTTGTATGTTATTATGTTTTAGAAAGCCCAATGTGTATATATACTTAATCAGGGTATATTTTGTTGTATATTTCATGCTTCTTTTTATTATAGTCAATATGCATGATTTTTAGTTTATTATTGAAAGATATGCACTTTCTGAGTTTGTTTGTATTATATTTATGCCATAATAAAATATATACTGTATAAAGACTCAGGGTGATTAGTTTTAAGTTGTTGATGTATAATAAAGCATAAGTTACCCAAATAACACATCTGTTTTATTTACTCCCATGTATTAAATGTGTATTGATATACATTGATATAACTAATATTGAATTGAATAAATTGCTTTAGTCAGTTTGTAGCTTATTATATTATAAATTATTACTTCAAACTAATAGTTGGTTTGAAGCATGTATATAAAAATATTTGGTAATTATTATATTATAAATACAAAATAAAATACCTTGCAGTTTGATAAATAGATGTCTCTAAATTTCTGTATTTTATCGACTCACAAATAATACTACATACATTTAATGTTACTTTTATAAAGCACAATATATTCATATAAAATACTCAGTTTTTAATAAGTATTATTACATAAAACTTAATTATATACATTATTAATATTTCAACTGAGGCATATACTTACTACTAATGAAAGGGTTTACCTTATACATACTAGAAACTGTATCTATACGATTAAATGTGAACCAATGAATCCCTGGCAAAGTTTCTAAGCAGTATTGTACTTCCCGCACCATATTTTTTACATATTCAATCATAGCTTCTAGGAACTTAACGTTATTATTTTTCAAATCTTTAACATTATCCATGAAATTTTCTGGTATTGCTACCTTGGTTATATCTTTCATACGAAGCATACACTCAAACGATGGGAATATGCAAAATCCAGGAATAATTGGTATCGTTATTTCATACGTTTTACAAAGCTGAACGAACGATACAAGCTTTTCTGGTCCGAAAAAGTATTGGGTGATGATAAAATCAGCGCCAGCGTCAACTTTTTGCTTCAAGTGCTCAAAGTAAATTTTTGTATCTGAGCAATTGGGATGAATATCAGGAAAGCCTGCAACTCCAATGCAGAAATAGTCTTCAAACTGATCCTTAATAAACCATATCATTTGGTGTACGTATTTGAAATACTCGTCGTCATTGTTTGCTTTAACTTCATCTATAAAAATATATATATATATATATACACTACTAGTTATAATATATGATGTAAAACTTACCTCCTTTTACCAAAAATATGTTTTTAATAGAGTTCTTTTGACACTCATCAAGAACAATTTTCAACATATTCTTAGTCATGTTGCCACCGTTAATGTGTAATAAAACGATATCTCCTTTTTCCACCAATTCCTTAGCAAATTTAATAGGAGGAATACTGCTCACATTTTCTCGTGTAACTTTATCATCGTATGGAAGTTTCCAAACGACAGAGAAGAATGAATGTGGAGTTTCGGTAAAACAAAAGTGCTCGTCGAATTCTATTCTCGTTGAATGACAGTTTTTAGTTGGACAAAGTTCAAAGGAAGTAAATTTAATGTTCAACTCTTGGTTTTTCTTAATAAAATCCTTTATTTTTATTTGCGTCATTTTGCCAAACCTGAAATACAAAACAAAACGTATTGTTATTAAAAACTGCTTTCGCTTACACAAAATCTCAGGAATTGGGTATGTTGTATAATATTTGTATAACTAAAAGTTTTTGTAATTTTGACTTGTAACATATGGCATAAATTCACTGATAGAACTAGTCATAGTGTTATGCATATGCCTTTATGCTTTTGAGTATATATACATATCCATTATGTTGCATATTCTTTAAAATTTCACGACATCAACAAGTATAAATGGACGAAATTAAATTGATGGGGCCTATTTAGATCTCTTTATATCTCATTATCAGTAACACTGACGTGACGGATTCTTTCGTGTGGCAACCCTGGGCGGGCTCGCAACGGTTTTTTCACTTGTTTTAAACGACTTTAATCATCAATAAAAACATTACTGCAGCGGCTCAATCTGTGTCTAATTGCCACCCGTCACCATCCCGTCGCTAAAAAATTATTCATTTCTGAAGTTAAGTTTTGGCTTTCGTTATATTTTATAGTGTGAAAACAAAATATTATATACTTTTTTCTTTGTCGTATCTCTTGAATCTGGTTTAGAACTCCTGACCACAGCAGAGCGCGTAAATCCACATTAGCGCCTTTTTGCGGCAGCTTCACATATGTTAAGGCGGCAGAATCGTTAGGAGATGGCTTTAACGATTTCGCAGTGACGCAAGTGTCTGTTTGTGTATGTAGAGAAGAGACGCGTGAAATCGGTACGTAGCGAACTTAGCGAGCCTTAGTTTGGTGGCGAAGTATATCCATTAGGGCGACAGAATCGGGAGTAGAAGCGATACTGATTTCACAGTGACGCAAACGTCTGTGCATATGTATATGTGGCAGCGCTACTCAAATAGTGGTCCGTGAACCAACGCCAGTTCGCAAAATTAAGTAAAGGCAAATAAATAATAAAAAACATAAAATATTTTAGAAAAACATATGAATTCAATTTTAATCACAGAATCGTCTGTAACTGTTTGTCTTTATTCGCGATAGTCTAAATTCAGGTGAACATCAAAGATGCTACTAAATCGAAGAGTTCGTATTAGTAAATCGAGTTTGAATTTGACGTCAGCATATCAATACGCTCTCTAATCGTAATGTTGTAGCTCAGGAGTCTCAAACTAAGATCGGTGTACGGCAAAAATCAGATGTTCAATGGTTGATAATCAGCTGACTCTAGGGGTCGGTCGGTGATGGGATTAAATTAATCACTCAACAGCCGTCTAGTTCGTCAGTCCAGAAATAAGTGTAATTAACTTAATACATATTGCCATCAATATACAGCTGCAATGAGTTAAGCTAAAATTAATAAAAAAAAAAGCGAAGGCTGTTATTAAATTAATCGCGTGACTGAGGAAGATTTAACCCTTTTACCATTTTTAAATTTGTTAATATGTGAGGGGGCACATATTCATGTCATATTTAAAAAAATATTATAGTTCAGTAAAATCAAGTGATTTACATCTAAATTACGCTAAAGAATCATAGTATTAGGCTCAAAGTTTTATGGTGCCCTATAAATACTGTCGATTTTCTTTAATACCGCTGCTAAAAAAAAACATAAAATAATGTAAAAAAAATATAGCGTAACACCAAGCTTATCCTCATCAAAAATTTGATTATTTATTGTATAAATTTACCCTAGTTTACTGATTAACCTTGTAAAATATAGCTTTATAATTTTATTTTAAAGTTGTTGTTTTTAAAATTAACACAGTTATGTATACATTTTACAATTTATTATTGGTCTATTTAATTCCAAACTAGTGCACGAAAATGTGATTGGTCGGTTGCCGTAAGGAGCGGTACCGGTATGTGTACAGGGCGATATTATTGTTTTTTGTTCGCGAGGTTCGATTGTCGAGATTTTTATCTTATCACCCCTTTCTCTATTGTTATAGTTATCTATTTTTCGTATATCAACATCCGTAGCAACGAATCTACTGTTTTTTTTAATTTTGTGATAGTAATCTTGATATAGGCAAACGTATAGAGGTCAGTTACACTGATTTTGAAAAGGCTTTTGATAAAGTTTGTCATGCCTTAATTTTAAAAAACGGATAGATTTGGGTTTTCACATGATTATTTTTTTAAATTTTGTTATGTTTATAAAGATATAATTAAAATTATTCATAATTCCTAATTTCAAATATTCCTAAGGCAGATACCTCTGAAGATTGTTGAAAACTTCAATTTAAAGTTTATAAACTATGTCCGTGAGAATCAAAAGATATTATGTCTTCTGTGAAATGAGTAATCTTGATCTTCGATACCTGTTCGGTGGAGATATTTGGCCCGACCATTATCTTTTTTCAAGTATGGTCATGTTTTTGTATATATGCAAGTACTTTAGGACCGGATTCGTATAATAGTTCGAATATATATCGTTTCCTATAAACTGTCAGGGATACAAATCAATTGGTTTTATGACTCTTTTAGCGAGTCTTTAATTTTGATGCAACGATTATGGATGGTCCCGACATATTGTCAGGCAAATATTTTTTAAACGCACTATTAAGCATTATAAAAAAACTGTAGTTTATAAAATGTAAATGTTTATATTATAAAATACTAATATGGATATTTTTATTGTAAAAGTAAACAATTAGAAATATAGTTCTCGTGCAATATGTTTCATATAAAATAAATTATAATGAACTTAAGTTTAAAATAAATTATAACGGTGTGTATATTGTTTTGCCATTCATGCGTCATATTATTTTAATCCAATTAAACTTCCACTTGACCAAAAACACAAATACGTTTAGAAACGGAAGTAGAGATTGTTCTAAACTCGTATCAATTAGAAAGTCACTCAACGGGTAGGTAAGGAACATGTGAAATATAAAATATAAATACATTTCCATACATTTTTTGCAACTAACCTGCAATCTCGAGTCAGTTTCAAAATTATAATGGCACGAATATAATATACTTTTATAGGCAATTAAATTAAAAGCGACGATCGTTCGCGGAGGCTGAGACATATATGAGCTATAACGTTAAAAACTCAATGACCCATTCGTGATAAGTAACAGACTTATAAATCATTAAGATAATATAATCACTTTCATTGTTAGGGTCATTGTTGTTTCATTTGTGAAATTCCCTCCGCACAGTTTCCAAGTGCTTATTAAATGATTTGGCTCTCATTGGAACACCCAGAATATATTTTTTAATACGTGCGATAAATTATAATTTAATAAACTTTCTCGTGGGAAATAAAATATAATATGTATAGCAACGATGAGGAGCAAAACCGATGTTTATATTCAAATGAGGCTTTTGATGAATCTGAATCGGAGAACATGGGACCAAATTTCACTTTGGATGACGATTGAACGTCGAAATCGTTTGGTTATTAATTGATGTTTGTGATGGTTTGTCGACGGTTGAATTTCGCATCATTCAAACTAATGATATGATATGAAATATTAATCACATCAGCCATTTAATTCTTAAGTATCCTTACAAATTATAAATTGAATGTTTTACTACAGTATTATTATTTTATAATATATATAAAATATATATTTATTCTATACAGTATATTTTCGTTGCTTTGACATGAGATTATATAATATAATACAGATCCTAACTTCTCAGCTCAATTCTATATGGTTTTAATCAATACTAATAAATTAAAACTAACAGAATATAATTGTAATAATATCACATTAAAATAAAATTAATCAGGCAGCTATGTATATTTATTTTATTTTATCTTGGGAATTTTTTATTTTATTATTAAGTATTATGACAATTGTATTATCTCTAGCATTCGAAATTTAGAAAGGGATTAGAATCGTGAAAATTTCCGTGAAATCATCATGTATTTTGCTGTGAATTGTGATGACGTTTAATACTATTTACGATGACATACATACATAAGTTTTCGTATTCACTATAACTATCTTTCCAATTAAGAAAGAGTTGCAAGAAGATAATATTTAAAAAAAATAATACGGTTAGGTAATATATGATTTTAATATATTTATGCAATAGGTTTATAACTATTATGCTAGCTATTGTATACATACAATATATTTGAAAGACTTCTTCAACCATAATGTTATTTCAACCCTTTTTTATTAAAAAATATAGTTTATTAACGTATGTAGTTAAACTATAATATACTTTACCTATTTTATAGATTATTTTAATTTCTAACCATTTTTTATAAAATGAAATATATGGTGTGTAATAATCATTTGAAAGTGTTTTTCGTTATTATCTATGAAAATATAAAAATTAATTATCAATAAAGCATAATTTAGGGTAAAAAAATAGTTTTTCTTTCCTTTAAATTTTTGGGCTGAAATACCCTAATAATATTAATATTTTTTTTTAAATTCACCTAATAACTGACAATTAATAACAGCATAATAATATACAATATTTATCTTGCTGTCCTAAATAAATAAAAGTATACACATTACCTTTTAAATAATATTGTAAATCAATAAAAAAAAACTTTTTTTATTACGGATAACATATACTAGCAATTAAACTAAAATACAATTACACAAATATATATTATACAATTAAAAGGAAATAAAACGATTAACCTTTTCCGGTCGATTCTGACTATGTTCTGTGCACGCCACGTCACTAATTAATCGTGCATTTTTCATTGCATCATCGTCTATAATGATTTAATAGCTTTTGCTTTCTTTATCGGTTAACTTGATATTCCTTCTGAGGTCTGATATAATATTACATAAAAGACCCTCTGAGGTCAGATGAGTAACTGTTACAACTTTCTCGAGAAAAATGCATATAAAACAAACTCCCATATGCGTAAGTCAGATCTAGAATTGCGTGCGAAAAATTCTAGCTTTACGACCCACCTTGACAATGGCATTGAATTAGTGGTGAGTTCTGAACCTTGGCAATGTGAATTCACATCTTTCACTATCTAGCCGCCGGCTCTAGGAACCGGTTGAGAATTTACTCTCGCATCAGGAGGAAACCATGCACGCTTCTCAAAGTTTACAGTAGAAGATCAGTATTTAATTAAATGATAAGCTAATGTAATTTTATTATTAAATAATATTTTTAAAGCTCTATATACATATAACGTAAATAAATGCTCAATCTTAGATATATTGAAAAGAAAAAAATATTTACAGCATATTTTTATTATTGCTTATAATATTTATTTAATACGTTAAAAGCTAAGTTTGATTAAACGTAAAGATATCTGAGAAATGTTACACCGAATCCGTGAAATAGGCAAAAAAATGCCGAATTCATGAAAAGTGCAAGGCCGTTGATTTATTCATGAATTAGGCAAATTATCTGCCGAATTCGTGAATTTTGCAAGAATTGTTTTGCTTATTTCGTGCATTGAGCAATGTATAATAGATAGTAGCGCTTCGGTGGTATTTTTCGTAAGTAGACTAAATGTCATTTGATTATGTAAAAGTAAATCAATCATTAACTACAGTAATGTTTATCTTAATTTAGGATGCCAAAAAAGCCTAGAACTATAAATATGACGACATACCAATTTTATTAACAGGTATATTCATGATTTATATAGTAAATGTATGGCCGATTTTTAATCTCTTATGGTGTAACTGTTTGACAGGTTATGTACGACAGTAGCGCTCCGGTGGTGTTTTTTGTAACTAGACCAAATTTCATTTTATTATATAAAAATAAATTAATAATTTACTAGAATGATGTGCTTCTTCATTTATAATGCCAAAAAAGTCTATAACTATAAATATTATGACGCAAAAGTTTTATTAACAGGTATTTTGGACAGGTTGGGTGTGAGCGAGCGTTGGTTAGAATGTAAAGACCCCATTATTTGCTGCAGAAAGTTATTCATGGGGTGTTCACTGCTTTAAACAACGCTCGCTCGTTATCACTCGCTTGCACATAACTTGTCCGATAGTTACACGAAAAGTTTGTTATGGTTAATAATTATTGTATTTCAATAAATGTCCTTCGTACAATATTCCCTTGGCCCTTAAATTATCTCTATTTCTGGTAATAAATCTATGTACATCTTTATTTTTTATTAAATATTTATTAAAATACTCTGGTAATATATTATTTTCTAACTTTAATAGAAATACTAAAACATTCATCTTCCATATTTATTGAATATCCAACCATTCCAAACTTTCAATGATACTTCTACAACAAGTAAATCTATATTTATTGAAAACTACTCTCATTACCCTATTTTGTATTTTTGCAACATCGTCTTATCTAATTGATTAAACACATTTATATAATATGGTTGGTTGCACACTAATTGAAATGGGACAATATAATACTTTTGTAGGTTATTTTGTTTGTATTTATACGTTACATAGTATCCCTTAACATTATCCCAGATAATATACCTATTTTTTTATTTTTTTTGGATTATGTACAATGTTCCTTTAAGCTTTTTTCACTAAAATGACTATTTATACAATAGAGATATCTATAAATATTTTTATATTATTATCTAACTTATTTTTATAAGTTATAGTTTAGGCACATTCTTTTTAACCATCTTTCTATTATACTTAATTCGTTACCTACAACTTATTTAACACTACCGCCTATGCAATAAATTAAAGTGCCGTCTGCAAATAGGCATATTTCACATTTTCTGTATTATTAATTATATCATTAATACATATTATAAACAACAATGGTCCTGACTTGAACCTCTGTTGTACACCGCGAGATATTATTTTTTCTTTAGAATAAACATAATTTATTTTATCTTTGCTTTCTCTCTTTTAAATAACTATCAAACCATCTTAAAACTATTTCACCTATAATCTTTAAGTTCTGTCTATAATCTCTTTAAAATTTCTTAAACATTATACTTATTATATCTATTGTTTCTCTTAAAATCTAATAAAACTGCTCCTATTTGTTATCGCTTATCACTACTTATAATGCAGTCTATGTGTATTGTTTTTCTCTGAATTCCGATTATTTACACAGAATACTTTAATTGTTTGATTACTACTTTTTCAATCAGCTTTTCCATAAAAGAAAACGTATTTAACATAGATCTCATTTTCACAACTTTTTACTATTTTTTATTTTAGGTATTGGTATAATAATAGTAACCTTTAAATTATCAGGTATTTCTTTATTTACTAAATAAGGTAATGTAGTACGTAGTACTTCCCATATTTTTTAAATTATATTTACATCCAATGCATAAGTATTGGTTCCTTTTTTCATAAAAATCTATATAATATCACTGACTGTTCTACATAATATTTTTATTACAACTACACTGAAGTAAATTTTGCATCCTTCGTTCCTTGAATATTACATAAAGGCATTTGAGGCAAACAAAAAGATCGATAATATTATAATAACAATTATAATGTAGCTGGTTGGTTATAATATATGTAACGCTATGCTGTAAATAAAATCATATATTATTTTTATTACGAAAAATTAATAGAAGAGTATATTTTGAGAAGCGCAGGTGAGTTGCGTACGAGAATAAATATACAAATATGGCTCTTCCGAACGAAAGTGAAATAGTTGTAGTTTACACATTGAACAGTTAACTTCCTCCACAAGTTCATCCAAGATTTATTACACCGAACCGGTAAGCTTTCAATTTTTGGCATTAAAACACTAACACTTATACACATAATTAAACTATAAATATTTTGAATATTGAAAAATTTACACATTTTATTGAAAATAATTTAATTAATTAATTTGGCAAACGATTTCTATATTGGCAAATAAATTTTCTGAACGTCTATTTGAACGTAAAAGCGCTTCGTGACACATGACAAAATAAACCGAGATTTATCCATAAAAGTAAACAATCTTGTCTTATAAAATATATCGCAAACATCTCTCTTTAACTTTACACTTTAGTATGATTTTAATCATCTTTTGTTTTCAGATATGTCTGCTCCGACGATCCTAATGGGGCTTTTGGCTTGTGGCTTGTGCACTTTGGGAGCACACGTTCCTATGAAACCCGTACACGAAAGGGTACACGATAATATTGCTAATTTTGGCAATCCCTTGGCCGGTAGTTCTCAGAGAGAATTACGCCAAAGAGCTCAAGCTCACGTTCAGAACCAACAGAACAGGTTCAACGCCGAGAAGTTCAGACAGCAAAAGGCTATGGCCCAGAGGAGTCAGACGCACGGAGGCGAAACCATGGACAGTTATGTGAAAGCTTATCAAGAGCAGCAAGACGGCTACCAGAGAGAGCTCGAAAAGAAGCAGAGCAAAGGATTGAACGGACTTAACAGCGGCAACAATTATGAGTCACAAAAGAACGGGAGCAGGAGCTTGAAAGACTTTCCAAATGCACAATGGTGGAACTCGAAACAAATTCGTAACAAAAGAGTTCACAATGAGCGCGATTTAGTCGGCACTGTTTACGATTACAACAATTACGGTAGATTAGCGCAATCCGCACCGGAAGCTGTCTACGCTGTGAATCCGTATTACGATTATGGATTCACTCCTATAACTCAACAAACGCCCAAAGCCAACAAGTACTATTCGACGCCAATCCAATACAACAGATACAACACAGAAGTCGATTCTCTATCTGCTCTCATCGGGAAAGAACCGAAAGATCAACTGAAGGGATTCAATCAACTGTTGAAAGTTAGCGGAGTCGAACAAAAAGTCACTTATCAAGACTTGAGCAACTCGCACGTGAACATCAAAAGCTCTATTCTAGACGAACCGACAATTCAAGATATCAGCAAGAAGTATGATTACGTCTCTCCTTACGCAAGTGCAGGCGCAGCATCTTACGGATACGCATATCAAGATACTAATCTCTTCCTCCCCAAAGTTAAAGATCACACTCCGATCATAGAACACGTTCAGGATGTCCCAAATACAAGGAAGCCCGCAAGCTTAGCTACGGTTACATATTATCATCCTCCAGCAACTCCAGCTCCAACGACACACGCTTCCAATTACTACAAAGTGGAAGTAGCAAACCATGTAGTGCAAGACCACTCCAACTCGGGCTACCAGTATCTCAATAAGCACGAATCTGAACACGACAACGTGAGTATAAATTACAAGAAAATAATTAGGATAAAGCGCGACTTAACGAATTCAACGGAAAATATTAAGCTAGAGACCGATATTTTCATAACGGCTAAAGATTATATCAATAATGTAACGGATCTTGAATATTATTATTACGATGATGATTCTAATGAGACCAATTCTGATTTTTACGATCTTGATGACGAAGCAGTTTACAATACAACTAAAGGGGAAAGTCTCATTAATGCGACTAATCAAACGATCTTAGGCACAAATTTTATTAATAATACAAATCCGCATTTTGAAGCTCTCACTAATTTCAGAAGAAAACGAAAGCCATCTTTATATAGGGTTTATAGGGGAGTTAAAACTCGCGTTTTAAGGCCAAAACCGTGGCGGTTTCGCAAGTATTTAGTGAAAAAACCTAAAAGAGGATTCCATGGATTTAGATTAGAAAATAGTCAAATTTTTAGACAAAATAGGCCGATCCCATCTCGCGATTATGCAGAAGCTGGTAATGAGTATGAAGAGGAAGAGCGCGATTATGGCGATGATTATGATTACGATCACGATCATCTGAGCGCCGGCGATGAAGTTAGAAATCGTTACGCGCCGAGTTACGCATATGACGATTACGATTATGAATCGCCGCGATTTAGAAATAGGTATAAAAATAGATACCCCCAATATGATTCTTCAGAAGATGACGAAGAAGAATTAGAAGCCTATACAATTTTAAATGTAAATAAAAATAGGTATAAAAATCATAATTATAATAATTTTAATAAAAACTACGGGGGGAATTATAGAAATAGGTTTAAAAATTCATTTGGAGGACATGGTCAAAAATATCGTGGTTATGGCCAAAGATATAGGAGTGAAAGAGGAGACTTGAATGACGAAGATGACTTTTTAGATATGTGGGAATCGTTAGCTAAAACGCGCGATGAAGATTCAGAATATTATGATGAAGATGGAATTAACGAACGAAAGCATTTTGGGAAGCATAAAAAGAAGAAACAGCACAAAAGGCGACCGATAAAAAAAGGAAGGTCACCGCAAGAAAAAACTCGGCACATACAACATTTACAGCATAATATACAAAAATTAAACCATAAATTGCAAGATCTTTAATTTTGTGTTAAAATTCGTTGATTTTCAATATAAAGAGTAATGAAATACATAATGGCGGTCAAATGTCAAAATCAAACGTCAAATGTAATTGATAATTGTTGCCAGTAATAAATGTTACTATAATATATATTTAAAAAAAATAATGTATAAATAGATGTTAATTTAAAAAATATTTATATTTAAAATTGTGAAATTTACATATTAATATATTTAAAGCATAGTTTATATTACATCATCATTAATTTTAATTTTATTAATGTAAAACATATATTTAATAAAACACGTTTTAATCATATCATTTATTGTTTTATAATGTACATTTACATGGTTTTCTTATTTATTTTCAGTTACATTACGCAGCTCAATACGAATTTGGATACAGAGTCAAGGATCACCACACAGGAAACGACTTTGGCCATCAGGAGCACTCTGATGGAGAATCAGCAAAGGGGAGCTACCACGTACTCTTACCAGACGGAAGACTCCAGCACGTCGATTACGTAGCAGGACCTTCAGGTTACCACGCAAATGTGTCATATCAATAACTAAAAAAACACAAATTTTTAACGATAGGATACAAACAATATTATTACACAAAGCACCTAATTTAGTTGATCATGAATAGCTGGTAAAGCACGTGATGACTCTCTAGCATCTCGTAATGGACTGATGGCGGTGACTAGAAGGCCAATGCCACACAAAAATATCTCTCAATTTTATTTTTTAACCATGTGCCATGACATAAAAAAATACTTTCTATAGGGCACTTCATTACCCGCTAACAAATGATAGAAATCTTGAACGACAGAGTTTAATTAAAAACACGATGAAAAATCACAGACAGTGACGATGTATTTTTTCATTATTATATCTAATGCAAAATCTTATTTCACCGTATAAATATAATTTTCAATAATTTATGGTGAAGTCATCTTTAATTAACGATGCACCACCAAATTTGTAAAAAAAATAAATAATAATAATCTCTCTTTCCTTAAGCCTCTTATAAAAATATTCTCGCTGACCCTGATTTCTCTGTCGAATGTGTTTTTATCGCCGATACGTTATTGATCTATGCATATGTCAATTATGAGAGAGAGCTTTCACTCGAAAAATAATTAAAGAGGTCCACGTGCGCTTTTATTATGTATGCAAGAGCCGAAAAGATGTTCAATAAAAAAGAGAGTATAAAAAGTGAAACTGGTTGATTATGTACGCAGATAAGAAAAATCGCTCATCATTTCGTTGAATGCTATTATGGTATGATAATTTATTTTATATATACTTATTACATTATCATCAAATTATGTGCTGCATTTAATTTAAAGTGTGAATTTTATGATCACTACTTAGTTGTACTATGTATGTGTTGTTAATCTTCGTGAAATGCCGATTTTCTCTTTCACTGACATCATGAATTGATGACTATTTACTTTGATAAATCATTAAGAATCTTTTATTGTCTTGTAATTTTTTATCGAATAATTATATTTATTTTATAACGTATTAGAAATCGTGCAATATTTTCTTATTATACGTAGATGTACCAATTTAGAATTAAGGAATTGATTTAATAATGTGTAACTTATTAATGAATGTTTGACTTTTTATATTTGTACCTATATAATTGTACCTTTTAATTTTAATTATTTATAGAAAAGAAGTCGAATTTATGTGCAATATTTTTTACTATTTATTATTGATTTAATAAAATATTATTTAAAAAAAAATATATTATCTTTGCTATATATCTAACCTTATCCCAAACATTAAATAATAACCACGATAGATCTTCAAACACATTTTTAATTTAGGTGTAATAAGGTCTTTCTGAAATAATGTGTACATTTTTGGCATGTGCTCTTAGTACTAAAAAACTATTTAAAAGTACTTTAAATGGTCTAATAAAATACACCATATATAAGTATTATTAGTTTGAGTTTAAATGAATAAAATAGAAAAGTATATTATTTTAAAATAAATATTTACTAAGCAAATGTTCTATGCGGTATAATTTTTTCATTGGAAATATTTTAAAGATATTACTAAAATAAAAATTATGCATAGTCCCATAGACTACGATTGTATCATTTAAACTTCGTTGCATTACATGCACCGAATTTCCGGACCGGACGTCATTTCAGTTTTTTCGATCGTGCCATCGCCATCACAATTTTATTGCTTTTGACGTGAATTTTTGACTTCTGAAAAGTGATAATTGTTTTTGCGCCCTTCTATTGACCAAAAGTTTGTACGAATATACTTTGACCAACACTCTTATATCAGAAGTTCGTAATGAAATCGGTAAGGATAACCATCATATTTTTAAAACATAGTGTAATATTCAAGTGTAGACAAACTACCGAATAATATTCGAGATGCGATTTTCCCGCTTATTTTTCCCTAGCAGATAAATTAGCTTAATTTGTGTATTGAACTTAACCTAATGAAATTCTACAAATATAATTAGTTTTAAAATATTTAATAGGTAAAGTTTGGGTTTGAACAGCCAATGGACGTTTCGTAACTGTGAAATTAAGTTTCATAGACATTTTAGAGCAGCATATAATTTCACTAATGTCTATCAGTGAAATTATATTCTCGTTAGTAGAAATATATATCTAGTTAGAATATATTTACACATTCACTGTAACATTTATACATTGTATGTAAATAAATAATGATCATTATGTAAATGTATATGAATATTATTATAATATATATAAAAAAGTTAAAATCATATAATTTTACTAGCACGCAATAAAAACATAGTGACATAAAAAAAATTTATATAGCTTAAATATATGACTCTTAATAGATTCTTATTATATTTATTTATGTGGTTTTTAATTGTATACATTATTATTGATAGATTATAAAATGATAATAGCTTTAAAATATTTTCTACAAATAAAATATTAACATGATTAAAACGTCCATAAGTAATTAAAATAATACCGACATGTTGGGATCGATTTAAACATATTGAATTATTTTAAATTAATTATTATGTTAAAATAGCGTTAAAATAATTAAAATTTAATCTATAAAATTAAAATTTAATATAAATATATTTTTTTCCTTATTAGTCGCCATTTTGTTTGTAGCACGCAAAATGTAGCGTTATGGCCACCATAAAGATTTTTTACGTCGCAACCTGATGCGTTTGACAGTTCTTTATTTACTTATTGGGTCGTACTTTTCAGGTACAAATAAACACAAGAAATACAATATTATGTGTTAACGTAACTATTTCTAGTGTTTATTATGAAGTGCCTACTGTTTATTATTTCAGAGCTGCATTATGAATATTTTAACATTACCAACAGTGATGTTAGAACACATCTTCTCCTTTCTTCCGTACGACCTAATTTCAAAAAACAGAGTTGTAAGTTATTACCGTGCTGATTATATAGATTTAGATGTCACTATCAAAGTTTTGAATGTTATTCTTTGTTATTTCCATACTTTCTCAACCAGGTGTGTAAGGATTTTGACTGCATAGCTCAGCGAATGTTAAACAGAGGCTTTCAACGAATCGAACGGAGGATATCGAGTAATTTGAAAGCTATTAAAGTACAATTACCACGGAGAGAAAGCGAAAGACGGTATATTGATGTTTATATTGTGTTAGAAGTACAGTTTTGTACAATTTTAATTGACGTTTTAAGATTTCACCCTTTGTCGAGGCATTGCGATATACTTACATCTGTCGAGACAAGAATTTCAATGCTCAATATGGCGTATAATCGCTTTATCGAGCAGGGAAAGTGCTGTTTCATTCCAGGAAAGGTAAAATGATTATGTTTGGACTAAAATGTAATACGTTTCATTTATATATTGTCAAAAAAATATCAATAATATGTAACTTTATTGTAACAAAACTAAATTATATTAGGATTTCTTGTTCATAATAGTTTTTTGTTAGAATCTAACAAGAATATTTTATTCATATGCTTACTTAATTTTTATCTGCCTTTGTAGGTTTTGGATGAAATGCTCAACGTAATGGCAATCATTGATATGGCAGATCCTTTACCGATGGCATTTGAAGTATTGCAAGAGCTGCGCGATATTTCCGGAATGGCTATGGAGCATTTTGAAGAAGTCGTCGCACCATTACTGAGGCAAAAAATCGAGGACATCGTCTATGAAGTCCCATCGATGACAGTTCAAAGTTGTAACTTTAACTACACAAACGCAACTAATGGTACTTGTTTTGTACTTACATAGCATTACAAATGTACTTTCATCCTTGATAACTTCAACTTCTTATTAATAGGCAATTCTACAGATATGACGGTGTGGCGAGAAACGATCTTGAGGAACAACAGAGCGATAATAAAGCTTGATAAGCGATGCCGCCTCTTAACCAGAAAAGTATTCATTTATTTAATCTGGTTTATAATATGAAATATATTTTATTAACATACTTTTAATTTCAAATTAGGTAAATGTTTATAAAAGACTGATGACCTATAACAAACGAGTGTTAGCACAAAAGCAATTGGAGCAAGGTTTCAAAATTGGTAAATATAATACATTTTTAAACATAACATGGTCTATAAGTTGCTTTAATAATTAATAACTTGCATTCGCCTGTGTTTATTTTATTTTGTGGCTGTAAATTTACGATAATATGTCTTACGGGTTACTCTTTATAAGCTAACCCGTTGAGGTCACTTTCCGAATGTCGACATAATCATTTTTTATAACATTAATAATAAAGTCGCTGTCAAATTAAGTTCCATAGACATTTTAGAGCAGTATATATTTTCATTACCGCTTATCAGTTAAATTATATTTTTGCTAGTAGAAATATGTATCTGGACTTCACTAGTGAAAGTATAACTTCACTGTAACATCTATACATCGTATGTAAATAATTAGTAATAAGTATATAAATATATATATATATTACTACGTATGGAAAAGTTGAAATCATATAATGCTACTAGAGTCTGTTAGATAAATTATATTTTCACTTTAAAAATATATATCTACCGGTGAGCATGTATTCCGATATAATTGCACTGAAATGACGTGTATAAAAAATATTTTTTCGTTAGATTTATCTGTTTTTTTTAGATTTTCTTTGAGGGATAATCCGAGAATTTCTGGCTTAGAATCAGGGACGTCATTTCAGCTTTTTCCAGGAAGGGGGGACAAAAGCTAATATTTTGATTTTATTAAATGACATTTATTTTTCTGGCTAAATTCAAGGGGGGGGAGGCAACCTTATCATATTCTTTCACTAGCCAGAGTAAATTACGGTTGGTAATTTTTATCCAAGCAATCGAGAAAATATAAGTTTTTTTACCTCAAAAATGTTTTAAAAAAATATGTCGGGGCCGTTGCAGCGGGAACGCTCAGTAACGAGCGTTTCCACTACGACAACGTCGGCATGATTTTATTGCTTTTGCTGTGGATTTTTGACTTCTGAGAAGAGATAATTGTTTTTTTGCGTTCTCCTATTGATAAAAATTCGGTTTAGATGTACTTTATTCGATTCTTACTTATTATAAGTCGTAATATTGTTATAAAAAAGTCTTGGTATGAATGCTAGATAACCAAGCGTTTTCACTGCGGCACGATTTTATTTCTTTTGATGTGGATTCTAAACATAGACCCATTTTAATTTGGCCAAAAAAACGCATGACATTTAATGAAATGCTTTAAATCTTAATTAAATCGATTGTTCCAAAACTAATTATAGAAGTGAACTTCTATTAGAATAATTTGTTTAGGTAAGGTTTGGGTTTAAATATAAAATATTGCTCAATGTAATATTTTTTATTGAATAAAGATTTATTTATTTAATGCTCATTTTTTAATATTTTAATGCACAAATTATTTGTTTTTATGCATACCTACTACAAATAAAATGTTCAATCTATTATTTTTTTTGAACATAGATATATTTATTTAATGCTCATTTTTTATTATTATAATGCATAAACAATATGTTTTATGGAATAAAGTATGTATTTATTTAATGTATATATCTCTTAAAATAATTTCTTTTTAAATTGAACATGCATTGACCGTTGACCTAGAATTCATAGCAAATATTCTGTAAACGTTTTATATTGCTAGAGCTTTCCATTTATGAGTTATTAGTGGGACAGACAAATAGAAAGAAAACATTGAGAATAGATTATTAGTATATTGGGACAGTTATGAGTGAAATAACTGTTCCAAAAGAAAGTGAGAAAGCTTAGCGTCAGTGGCCTTCAATCTTTCATAATAGGAATTTAATAACGTAATAAATTTCAAAAAATTATGTTCAATACAAATATTAATGGTAGTTTTCTGAATGCTACTGGGGAACTGGGTCAATTTTTATTATTCCTTTTGATTTCAAAATGAATGTCTTAATATGCCTTGTACCACAAGAAGATTCATACAACATTATTTTAAAAAATACCTAATTCATCTAAATCAAAAAAAATATTAATCAGGATAGCTCCACACTACATTCGATCTTTATGGATTTTTTTTATTAATAATGACACAATGACACGAAGATCGAAATATCTACACCGTATCTTTTTCGCACAAACACTGACCATACAAAAATTGATGCCTGCAACCAAATGGTTAGTTATAAAACGTTTGGAGTTAAAAAAACTGTCGAAAAATAAACAAGGTTTTTTAAAGTAAAAATAGTTTTTGAACTTTAAATCTCTTAAGCCTTAAAGAGACTTATGGACCAATCTATGTAAGTAAATAATGTGCTACTTTTAATTTTCATTATTATTTCAGCTGAGTTGAGGAAAAAAGTTGACGAATATGAAATCAAATTTAAAGAGCTGTCTTTAGCCAGCGTATTTAAAAAGAGTAATAAAGGTTATATTTTATATTGCCACTATAATATTATTACTATTAATTAAAAATTAAAAGTTTGTTTTTAATTTTTAGAGACAGATATTCACGATATTATAATTTCTAGTCTGCCTCATGCAAAAGATAAAAATACATTGCATAGACTGAAGAACTTTAGCAGTCAAATAAAATTGGATCCTTCTACTTCAAATATCGGTGCTAATAAAGTTCGAAAAGGTATGTCGTTTTCGTTGTTGCTGTTATTAAAATGCTTTTAAATTGTCCGTTAATTATTTTAGGAAGTCCCATCATTAAACCTAGAAGAGCGAGTGTGACTCTTCCTTCGTACAAAGCATCTGACGAAGCTAACGTCGATGCTGTATCTTTATCAGACTGTTCAGATTCACAGGTTGTTGATAAATGTACAGATACATCATACGAAGACTCGTTAAACGCTATTCGTGATCAATTGCATCAAGTATTAGAAGAGCCTTCCAACAAGAGTAAAACTGTAGATAGGAAGCAAAAATCTGAATCGACCTCTAAGAGGTCTACGGTGAAAAGTCCCTGGAAAGATACAGTCGGAGACGGTTCTCCGAAGCCAGGTACATCGAAGAACATAAATGACGATAATGCAAATAAAGGAAGAAAGCGATTGTTTAACGATGAAGACGATCAAAACGATGGATATTCTGGAAGCGGTTTCCAAGCTAAAGTTCAAGTGCTGAGTAAAACTATAATGAAACTGATTGAGACTATTTCGGATAATAGAAATGCAAAGCGAAGACGCGCAAACGCCGATGAAAGCGACCAAGAGGAATAAATTTGAGATTAATATTTGTGTAATCGGCTGATTTTTTACAATTAATGTGTTATGTTTTAGCATTTAAGAAAACCAAATTAAATCTAAGTTAGGTTTATGTAAATTGGAAAGATTTATGGATACGTTGTTTAGTTATTAACCAAAGTTTAATTAGTATTAAACAATTCTCATAATACTCGATGCTTTTTTATATTAAATGTAAAAGTATTAATTTTCATTTTTAAATACATTTATTTATGAATCTAAATGTGATATTAGAATCAGTGCTTATCGATTATATATTTTCCATTATATAGACTTGACATTATTTTTGCAAAATGTAATTCCTATCCGGACCATGACTGATCGTTTTGTATAAATTATAACGAAATAAATAAACTTTATTGAAGAACAACCTTGCGTTTTCACTTTCTACAGAATCTAAAGGACATGAAAAATATGTTTTAACGTTTTTTACTAGTACTGTAGAATAAAATACGGTTTTTCCTTACAAAGTATATTTCAAGCAAACAATAAAACTCATCAAAAATTACATTGTATGGAATATTATTATTAATAGTAATAAATTTTATAATTTAATAAATATAACAAAAGGCGTATTTATCACAATTTAAAAATAAAATCCAATCAGCTACGTAGTTAGTGCATCTTCTATACCATTATCTTGAATTCTTATGAAGTTGATGAATCGTGCAACTCCACCGATGAGTACCGAGTAATTGATGAACCAGAGACTCAAGAATCCCAACATAATGATTATTTCTACATACGTTTTAAGGAATAAAATTAACAATAACGTTCAATGACTTATATAATACAATACATTAATCATAAATAATATAACTTCATCAAAATGACCTTGAACATGTAATATAAAACACTGGTACTAAAAATTTAATTAGGTCATTTCGAAGTAAAGTTATATTATTATAGTAATAAATAATTATAATATATACATATATTAAAATATTAAATAAATAACTCGAGCAAATCAGTCGATATCGCTTGTCAGGAAAGAAGATTATTGAACATTTTTTTGGTCAAAAGGATACGGATGACGACCCTCTCCCAAGGCTCCACCATATACAACTCAGTGACGAGCGTATATCTCAGATACCAGTATTTTAAAAATCCAATTAATCTCAAAAATACGTTCGAATTCTTTTCCATATTTGGTGGATTTCAAGAGTTGGACTTTAAAGTGAAACACAACCAGACACACCCTACAGCTCGTCGCACACTGACTCAATCGAGTTTGACAGCTACGTAGATCAATGCTGCCAGAAGTAAAAAACATTTTTTAACAAAAATAATTTAAAATATTAATAAGCAATAAAAAAATGACAATGATTCTCAAATTTATTAAAAATAATGAAGCGACGTTTTCATAATATATTAAAAAAAGTTATTTATTAAGTTATGAATTTAGAGCATTCGCTTTAAAAGGGTTCAGTGGACATTGCTCACAAAGCAACTGCCCACATGAATAACATTACGCAAGAATAAAGTGCGAGTCCCCTGACCTCCTTCCAGACTTATGTAACGAATACAAAATGTATTCAATAATATATATAATACACTAATATAGTAACATTTAACATTGACATCATCATCAGGAATTTTTTATTCAGTATTCTAGCATTTCGAAACTTCCTATTCACAATTTTCTTACTTTTACAAGTATTTGTAAGAGAGATGATGTTCATACATGTTGCAACTAAAACAGAGTTCAGGAATGTCTATATATTTATTTAATTTCCTTCTCATGACATATTTAAACTTATGAATCAAAAGTCAAAATGTTTTTTTATCCTGAGAAAAAATATAAAGTCTTAAAAACAAAAAAAATAATATGCTTAAAAATTTTAGGATAAAATAGACTTGATGCTTGATGATAAAGTAGATTTACTTGATTGAGCCGCTGCAGTAGTATTTTTAGATAAAAGTTTACATGTTTGTTATTCAAATATATGCGAGTGAATGGTGGACGAAGCACCACCAGTCGTTGACTTCCCGTCGAGGTCCACCAAAAGAATGTGCTGTTCTGCGCCGCCGTCACGTCAGTGTTACTAGAGTGCCGCTAAGTTTTGACCATCTGTTAAATTTGTTAGAATTCGTTTTTTTGTATGTTGCTGTATTCATTTTATTAATCTTTTTTATTACTATTAGTGAAATAAATAAAATTTCCATAAAAAAATGTTTAGTTTTTATTTCTTAAGAAGATATAAGGCCCGCTTTGTATTTTTCGGGGAGCACAAAAGTTCCGCCGGTCACTTTAGAGTAGATTAGATTTAGTCACTTTAGGGTAGATTGAATCTTAATCTTCCTGGCCTGTTTTTGTCAGGTCGAGTTTTTAAAAGGCAGCTCCCTGATTCTTCAGAGAGCTAATTTAAAAAACGGAATAAATGCTTTGATTTGGTGACGAAGCTTTTATTTATAAATCTGAAGATGTATAGCAATCCTGAGCTAATTTTATTAGCTTCTTATAATAGTTTTTAGCGAATATCTGATTTAAGATAAATTAATGATGTAATTTTAATACCTCCACAAATTGAACTTAAGATAAAAACACGCGTCTTTCTTCAGATAAAAACAAAAATTGAAATTGAAGAAAGATGTGATTTTAACATAATTTGTTTTTTACTTTTGCTAGGAAAATTGTTGTTGGTTCCAATAAATACAGCCAAATAATTGTGTAATGTAATTTGTTCAACAGTATTAAAAGCCCTTGACTAAGCTATTGATAGGAATGCATAACATAACCTCAAAACATACATAATTTTTTTTCTATAAAATATGACTTAATATAATAAAATTTATATCTTACATATTCATAAAAATGAACAATTTTTCCTTTCAACAAGGCAAAACGCATCTATGACAAGAACATGTTAACTGTGTAGCTTAACATCTTCTTCATCTTGCTTGTATATTTTTTCAAACATTGCAGTGCGTTCATTTTAAAATAAGTTTGTTACAAAACAATATTTTACAAGCTTGTTAGATATCTGCAACTATCATTAATTTTTATACAAAATCTAATATTGTAATATTAGAAACAGTAATAAATACTATACATATTTTTTTATTTTATATCAAGAAATGTTTTTCACTCTGTATTTTCTGTATGTTGGGTGATGTAATAAAATCATAATTTTGCATTAAATATGGTGATTTTACAGATTTCATCGATTTCTCTTTAGTCAAATCTTTTGCTATTATATTTGGATTTCATAACGAATATTCGCATCAGTGGTCAAGCGAGTTTTGCGATAAAAATAATAAAACGGTGATTATATAATTTTACTTGGATACTTTGAATTGTAAAATTTTATTTTATACTGTAGAAAATTTGAACATAATTAATCACAAATAAACACAAACATTTTCTAAACAATTTTATTATGTTTTTAATTTAAATAAAAAATGATACAACACACAATATTAGTTGAAATGCTAATAATAAATAAATATCAGCATTCACAAATATTTGGCATTTATGATCTTAAAAGAAATTAATACTGTTAATAAAATAATATACAGACAAATTATATATGAAACGGATTACATTTTGTATAATAATTAACTAATAATAAAAATGCATTCTATTTAAGAAAAAATATGGTTAGGCACAATTAATGGTAAAATAATTCCATATGCAAATAATCCTTAAAAATTAATAATATATATATTAAATATAAAAACATTGGAAATTTATTGTATTCGCATTGTTAACTAACAGTCTCAAGATGATCTTGTATAAGCGATAGTTTAGAATTAAAATCATCAGGCACGTTTATCTCCACAAGCTCATGCTAATATATTTGAGCACAATTCTTTCATCACAACATAATTTTGCACATGTTCAACTATAAACGTTATAAAATTCACTAATTATATATCAATTAAAAAATAACGTTATCTTTGGAATAATTAAATATTAATGCTAATTTTAACTGAATTTGTTAAATGTAAAAAATATAATAATTAGTCTATTTGGTATTAAGTAAAATATATGAACCTCTCAAGGCACTCATTACTTTTTTACAATGTGATTATATGGTAAATTTAATATAAACTGGCTTTAATATAATGTAAATCTTGTAAAAATATGATTGATGATTTGTAAAAATAATACATTACACGCATAAGCTGCCAATACTTTTCTAAATTGAAAAACTTGTGACTAGATATTAA
Source organism: Plectrocnemia conspersa (assembly GCF_051122295.1). Lineage (NCBI taxonomy): Eukaryota > Metazoa > Arthropoda > Insecta > Trichoptera > Polycentropodidae > Plectrocnemia > Plectrocnemia conspersa. The sequence continues at coordinate 22,067,160 of NW_028277177.1, read as the reverse complement.
AAACACAAAAAGCACCCTCATACGTATTTTCAATGATCAAAAACACGTTCCTTTACAACTTATGGTAACAGAGGTATAGATTAATTTGTATAAAATATATATGTAGAGATTCCCGTATATTATAAACATTGTTCTTATAGCAAAAAATGAATCTTTATCTGACAAAACTCATTGCATATATTCCGTGTAGCCTTGAGCTCCCGTGAATACAACGTCGATCCAAATTCGAGCTGCCGGTCCCGACGGAGCCATTAGGTAATAATGCCTCTGTCTGGTTTTGATCACAAATGTAGTTAGTGGCGATGGAGACTTCGAAACGTTCAAGTGATCCAAATATACTTCTTCGATGACCTTTAATATAATATTAATATAAACATCTATTTTTTAAATATTTAAAAATATATTAGATTTGTAATACCGTGAAATAAGCGCCTCCCCGAGGTTTCTTCTCATTTTTGTCGGAGTAATAAACAAGAGTTTTTGCCATTCTATCAAAGACGAACCATCTGTGGAATAATTAATATTATTAGTATAATATATGAAAGTATATAAAAAATATTCACGTTTAATACGTGCCTTTTAGACCATCCGTGAAACTTTGCACCAAGCTTGTGTAAATAACCTCGACATGAAGTCTCGTCCAGCAAGATATGAGGACACAATACAACCTGATGACCTGTGAAATATTTGATAACATCAAAACCTTTATATTTTATATTTATTGTAATACTCGTCACTGTCACTCACCTGCTGATTCGATATGCTGCTTCAAGTTCAAATCTTCCTTATCGATGGGCAAGTACCTTGTCAACGGCCTCTGAATATCTTCTCTATTCTTGTTCAACATAAAGGAACCATTCAGAGAGTTAGACGAAGCTTTTCTCGATCTGCGCGGACCTTCTACCAACGGTTGCAATGTGACTGTTACAAGTTCATACATTAAATAACTTAATCGCATAATTCAATCTCATAAACGAACTCAAATATTACCTCCATTATCACTGCTCATATCGGACAATTCGCTCAAAGGTCTCATATTGTTGTTGCCGACTTGACCCGCAGAGTAATTGCTATTCGGTGAGCTGTGTCGGACACTTCTTTCATCTTCAATGTACGCCGAAGAATTGTACGAATCCGATTGAGAATGCCTCAGACTCTGTAATGAAATAAATAATATATTTATTAACATATATACATAATAAACGAAATTAAACTATACTTTAGATATGCGTCTTTTCATCTGTACATCGGACAAATTTATCAAATCATCTTTTAATATCCAAACTTCCATTATTTGAGACTATGTCACGCTCGAATTTAATCTGATAATAACTTTACGACGTAAAGGCGTGAATTAAACTGTTAATCGTCGATAAATCGAATGCGACACCGTACATAATTAATACAAAAGCAACTGAAAGTAGATTGACCCAGAATTCAGTTTGCCATAATAAGCGCAAAGTGTTTCTCAAACATTTTAAAATAACTGTTCTCGTCTATCTTAATGATTTATTTTAGTCTTTCTCTTTCATACATAACATAATACGGATAAAATAATACATATATTTGACTAGGCATGTATATATGTATATAGGGTAACCAGATGTCCACTTCAAAAAATTTTATCTTCCTTGTCCTTCTTTTGTGCTTCTCGAACAAAAAAGTCCGAGGTGACCTTTCATGATATTTTCAAAATGCATATAAATGTATAAGTTGAGTCGAACATATCAATACAAATTGAGTCAGAGTTAGCATGTTCACCAGTGTTTCTGTGTGTACTATTAACAATAAAACTATACTGTCAGTTATTGTGCAAAAGTTTTAGTCCCCCCTACTGATCTGAATTTTAATGTAATCTGAGATTATGTACTCGTATAGTCCCTATTGTTTTTTTTTAAATCAGCCATTAAAGGGACTATATGTGTATGTAAACGATGCATAGAAAAAACACAGTTTATTTTGAACACTTTGTTTTTGAACACAACGGCATTTCAAAATCTGCAAAACATTAGTGGAATCAGCATTTCAGAACACTCAAAATTGCACCTGAACATAAGGACCTGGTACAGTATACATTTGTGGATTAAAAAGCGATAAATGAATGTATAAACATCACTACATAAAATATCTTAGATTCGGGTCTAAAAAGTTTGTTTCTCGCTTGGAAAATGAATAGCAGTTACATAAGATTAATTATATATAATTTAAAAATGTAGTATTAATTTTGAATAAATATGAATAAATAGTAAAAAAAAGATAAGTCACTTTATCATTGCTTTATTGTCACCTATTGATATTATTGAGATAAAACTAAAATTTTTTGCAAGTATTTTCATTTTTTATTTATATAATATCTTACCTAATAAAATTTGACTATAAATAAAAGTTATATAATAGTACAATCTTTAAAAATGTAATGTAAATAAGCACCAATAAATCTTGAAATAAAAAAAATAAGGAATATTAATTACCTTTTCAAATGATGAAAATTCCAGTGTCGAATCTACCACGTTTGAACTGAAAAACAAACTAAATTATAATATCTTTGTTTATAGTTTTTAAAGTAATGCTATTATATCCTACGAACCAACAACAGCATAATTTACAAGACATTTTATGCATTAAATGTTGTTAACTACGCTATAAAACTGATACTAAAAGAGAAAATTGTTAGTGAATTTACCACTACAAATACACAGATAAGATATGGCTAAATTGTGATATACGCATTATCTATAATACTATAAAACGCAAAATTATCACCCATGTATCACACCATACAAAGAAATATTATATTAAATTAAATGTTTAAATTTATAATTATTAAATTAATTTTCTTTAACTCTTTGATTGCCGAAATCTGATATATCGGTGTTTTATTTACATTGGCGAGAATCGCTGGATCTGATGTCATCATTAAAGAACGAATCGGATACATTTTTAATTTTGCTTCAGTGGTAAATAACATTTTTTATTTAATACATATTTAGATAGTAATCCCAAAAAGATCGGCAACTAAAGGGTTAACTAGTCTTAGACTTACCTTTCAAAATCAGTTCCAGTTAACTTGCTCTCGTTCTTTTCTTCACCCGCACTTGATAAATTTTCTTCTCTCGTCGAATTACCAATTTTCAAAGCAGATCTGCTAGAATCGTTAATAGAATTACTCTCGTACAGTTCGTTGTCGATGATATTCGATTCGTTCTTCGCCGATTTCAATTGATTCTCTTCCCATTTCAGTGTAGTTTCGCTCTGGATCCGCTTCTTTAACTCAAACATTTTCTCTCGCTCGTTCTCGATCACCTCACAGCCTTTCTGCTCCATAATAGCCACACGATTCCTTTCCAGTTCCCTCAAACTATCGATAGTCTTACGCCCCAATGAATTAAATTCGCCGTTATTCTTAAACAGCGGCGCGTCTAAAGTCACCTTTGAGATTCTGTCTATATCGTCTTGAGATGGAATTTTATTACAAATACTGAACTTCTCACCAGATTCACCGTAATTCTTCTTAATTTCATCGCCAGCGCTTTTCCTGAAAGCAATCTTATTTTTTGAATCGTTCGAAGAAACTGTACTACCCGACAATTCTAATTCTTCAAAACTATTCTTATCCTGCAGCGAATTATTAGATGAATTTGATGAATTATTAGAATGAATCATTTTATTTGATTTATTTGCGTATTTATTATCAGTCGTTGTGCCTTTCGAATTCTTCAAATATCTATGCTTCACGTTTTTAGAAGCTAATTCTTCATGTTTTTCTGTATTATCAACGTTTATATCAACATTTTCTTTATCATCGGCAATATGCTTAGCATTTTCTTTATTCTTCTTACCCACAGAATCTCCCCTAATAATTTTGCTAATATTTGAGAACGGAATCTTAGATTTAGTAGATTCGTCAGATTTAGCCCTGTTCAATTCTCTACTTTTAGAATTCGGCGATTTTAAATTATTCTCAAATGATTTGAACTCCGATTCAATATTCTCGTTATTATAAAACATATTTTCATTCAAACTCTGTGACATGATATCGTGACTTTTATTATTCTTTTTGTCTTTATTCTTCAAACGAGTGAGAGAGTCGAAATTACGCTCCCAAAAACCCTTCTTCTCTTCATTTTTAGAATCTTTACTTTCAATTGAATCATTAATTAAAACGGAATCTTCTTTAGGAGATTCTCCAAATACTTCTTTATATTCTGTATGGGTTTCAACAAACATGCTCATCGACATTGGATCGAATTGTTTTACTTTATCGTTAACTAAACCGGAAAGATCTTCTAAATCTTCATCGTGATTTTCATTTTCTTCTTTAATGCTTCCATTTTGATCTTCCTGTCGCACTCGATCTTTAATTTCATTCATATCATCATCATCAGACGTTGGCGGGGAAAAATCACCAGATTTAATTCTCGCCTTATAGTTTTCTAAATCGGTTTTCCTTTCATTGATCCTATAAATGCCAATCTTCTTCTTGATTTCGTTGATTTGTTTATTTACATCACATAGTTCTTCTTCCAGATTCGACAAATCATCTAATAATTTTTTTAGGTGTGGATTTTCATAATTATTTGTTTCTTTCATATGATTCTCAGACATTTTCATCTCATGAAGAAGTTCATCCATTAGTTTCTCAATCTTTTTAATTTTTTTGCACGTACCCCAAGGATCGTTTCTTAAGACATTCTGTTCTTTTGCAATTCGACTGTAACTAAAAAATAAAAAATAGTTATAGATCAAGAGAAAATCTCATGTAAGGCAAATTGATTAAAAAAATCTTACAATTCAGACTCTTTCTCCAGATGTTGAAATTCCATATCCTCAAATAATTTTTTATCATTTTCTAAATTTTCTTGTGCTTGACGTAGTTCATCTAAAGTAGAATCGCCCGCAGTGAAACTTGTCTCAATACTGAAATTAATTAAAATAAATAATATAAGACTAGATAAAAATACCGAAGTAATATTTTTTCATACCTCCTAGAGTTCTCTTCTGCTTGTTCCAATTTCTTCTGCATGTCTTTCATCTCAGTGTGTCGTTCATCTTGTGCCATTTTGAATTTGACTTTATCGGATTCCGATACAGCTGCCATATCAATCTCATCTTTTCTTATATCTTTCTCCACTTGAAGTCCGTCTTGTAATGTTTCTAACCGCATTTCATATTCATCCAGTTCCAATTCACACTAAAAATAATAAATATTTATCAAAAAGTGATACTTTAAAAAATAAACAGATCAAACAAACTACCTGTTTTCTTGAAAATTCTAAATCATGAATTTCAGTTTTAACATCTTTCATTTGATTCATGATATCCTTTCTTTTTGTATATAAAACATCCAATTCCTTCATCCTAATTTCATCTTCTTTCTCCTTACTTGACTCGGTAACTTTTACAGTGTATTCCTTAGTAACTATTGGTTCAGTCTTAAGATCGTCATCTTCTTTCTCTTTCAAGCTCGCCAAATTGTTCGATAGTTCCTGGTTCTTCTTTTCAATAGCTATCAGTTCATCGCTCAACGATTTATTAGATAGCATATAATCAGTTTTATTTCCTATGGGAATGTTAGACAACGCTTTAGCCAAGTCTTCTAAGCATTTTTCTGGACGATTATTGCTTCTTTCCATCTCATTATTTGCCAGATTCCTATCGATATCTTTTCGCAAAGCGTCAAACTCTGGAATTCCAACTAATAAATCCCTCTTTATATCTTCAAAATTCTTCTTATCTAAATACTCATTTTGTAGTGGATCAATAATGAAATCGTTAGAATTGTCAACCTTTTCTCGATTCTCAGGCTTTAATCTGGCGATCCTCATTTCTAATTCGTTTGCAAAATTGGTGTCATCAATCATCGGTATGTCGTCGTCTAAACTCAACTGTCTTTCTATCCCTTGACATTTTGAACTGAAGATGTTGTTTGGATTTATGCTTTCGTTGGGCGGCGGAGATGGAAATATAAAATGTTGAGGCTGAGCCGCGTTTCTGTTTGTATAAGTAGTCTTAATTCTCGTTCTTGGACTGTTTGTATTTGGCGATTTTGGCATATAGTTCGTCGGGTTATTGTTGGCTTGGCTATGCAACAAAGTCACGTTTTCGTAAGGACTAATAATACTTTTAGGATTTTGGACGCCGATGTAAGTTGATACCATGCTTTGAGCGTTTCTGGCAATCTTTCTGATCATCACAGGACTCGACAGTTCAGTGATGGGGAAATGGTGAGTGCTTTGAGGCGAATCGTCTTGATCTTCTTCGTAAACGTTTTCATAATTGAGGTGGCGATCTTTGTTGGCGGTGTAAGCAATTGGAATGTTTTGTAGAACTTCAGGAATTTGCGATGGAGATGGAAAATTGGGCGATGATGCATTTCTGTTGAATTCTGGAGAGTTCATTTGGTGAGTTCTGTGCACAGCTGCGTCAAATCTGAAAGATTAAAAGGAATCACAAGGTGCTCCATAAGATATAAAAGTTTACCTCATATTAAGTTATTATTAACCTGTAACACCCGTCGCTGGTTTGAATGACGCTCGGATTATTATGATATCCTCTTGGAAGAGAACCATTTGTGATGATTTTATTATGGACTTTCTTTTCCGTCGGAGTCGTCGGAATGCCGATAGAATTCTGTTTTTCGTACTCAGCGAACATATTTAAAATCTCGTCAATGTGAGCTTGCTCTAAGTATCTTTGGTTTTCTTCAGTAAATGTGTCCTGAAAAATATTAAATGGCTATTTGTTTTGTGAATATATGCACTGCGTCTTAACATAAAAGTAAATATAATGAAAAGGTGCAAAATTAGATTTAAAGCAGTCAAATACTGTAGGATTATATAAAGTAATTTAATACCTGGTGACGATTGAAATCGTTTTTTTGATTGTACATATTCGATGATTCGTTTGTATCGTTTGATTTTGCATTTGTAAACGTAGGATTTCTATTAAAACTAGACGACGGTGTTTGATATCTAAACACTGGTTTGTTCTTGCTCGTACCATTAGAAGGATTATTCCTGAAATGATAAATAAATAATGTAGTTTATAGTACATATAAAAATATAAAAAAATAACTCACTTATTCTGATCAAAAGTTTTCGAGATATGATCGATCTTTGTAACTTGATTTTTAATTACAACGTTCGTGTAAGAACAATTCCTGGCTTCTATCGCGTTATTCTCGTTTAAAAACACTGTTCTTTGCATTGCTTCTTTCTCACTAGGAAACGGTTGTAAGACTTTATTATTTTTAGTGATCAACACGTCCTTAGCTGCTATGTTTCCGGTCAGTGAATTAGAAGTGAAAACTTTGGGCGAAAACGATTCGTTGTTCGTTGTGCTTTTAGAGTTGTTTCTCTGAGAATTTTTGACGTAAAACTCAAACTTTGAAACTTTAGACATTATGCTATTGATCTTTGGCACATTGTCAGACTGTTGCGAACCGAACACCTCCTGATCGGAGCTGCTCGAATTCGACGTCTGATCAAAGTCTTTAAAACGTCTCGGAGCGACGGGCGGTTTTCTTTTCTCGACCTTCTTATTCAACATCTCCAATTCGTTATCCAAAGCAGCCTGAGCTTGAACCAGCATATCTCCGTTGCTCATATTACCCTTGTCTTGATTGAACTCGTAGTTCTCTTGCGGCAAAAACTGAATGGGAGCCATCGATATTCTATTGTTAGGCAAAACCGATTTCATCAACTTCGCCTCTTCAGGATGATTGAACCTCAAATAGTTCGAGCGTCCGATTCCGATCATAGAACCTTGCGATAGTCGTACGGGCGATTCTGCCTTGACTCCATCTATCGTGGTGTCTCCTTTGATCGGGTATAGAGTGACTACTCCATTCGAGTTCTCAATCTTACAATGCTCGAATTCGACGCCCGTTCCTTGGATGGGTATATCACATGAAGAATTTGTACCCAATATTACTTTCCCTAACAAATAGAATGTGTTAAAAGCAATGGTAATATGAAATCAATTAATACAAAATGAATAATGATACCTTGCTGCAAAGGATGTATCGTAACAGCAGTGCTCAACCGTCCGAAACCGAGGCTAATCAGATGCGGTGTATACGAAGCTACTCTGAAATAATATAGATACACATGTTAACTATAACAATAACTAAATTGCGTATGCAAATGTGAGAAACATAATCTTCAATACACTTATAATAAGTTTCAGGATCAGAGGCAATCTGTTTTGAAACTTTTGACTCGGCGTGTACAAAATGATGTATTTTTCTGGAAATCAAAACATCATCACTATGTTTGCATTTGAATGTTTCTTATCAGAGACGACATTTGGAAGGGGGGGCAGGTGGGGGCATTTTATTGTCTAGTACCACCTATCTTTAGTTAATAACAGAAAAAAATAATATTGCATTATTTCACAACAAAAAAGTTTTTTTTTTTAAAAAAACATGCATTTCACGCAAATTTTTCAAATGTGTTATTTTATTTAAATATAATTATTAAGACTTACGTATTGCTAATATTCAACCTATGTTTAGTGAAACATATTCAGTTGACTATTTGGGTAAAAATATGTCTGAATGGAAATAAAAATGTACAAATAATAGAAAGAATTTTGTGTATGCAATACCTGCTTTTGTTTTCCCTTCGCCAGCCATCCCTATCATAAAAAAAGAGGTTGGCAGGCTACGGTAGCGTGGTCATTTATCTGTTACATAACATAATTAATCGGAACTGCTAGGTAACATTAGACTTGCTGAGATAAAGCAAATATATTCCTAAAATATATGTATAATTTTTGATTCTTGCTTTAAATGAATTTAAACAGAACACATAAAAATTTAGTATTGCATTTGGGAAACAAAAAGTGGAGGTTCAATAAAATATAAAGTAAGTAAGTATAATATAAAGTAAGAAGAGGGGGGGGGGGTTCTAAGCTTCAACCGTCAAATTAAAATTAGTATTTCAAAATTAAATGCAACGGCGGCTAAAATATTGTTTGTTTCAAAACTATTATGGTTGATAAATTTATCAGTTTTAAAATATTCGTAGAATAACGGATAAACAATTTGATAATTTATATTACACCGCATATTAAATTAATGTATTTTTTATTAAGTTGTAACTAAGAAAGATTTCATTTTAGTCATAATATATAAATTTTAAAGTTCACAAACAAGATTCAGTTTTGTGATGAGACCAAAGTAAGGTGGAAAAAAATATTTCAGAACCACTCTTGTTTTACTTTTGTCTGTGAGCGTGGGATAATTTTAATATATGAATTTGTTTATCGTAAAAACACGTGAAAGGGCTCACCCGTCCCAATATATTGTTAACACCAAAAATGTGTTTCTATTATGAGTCAAAGGATTCACAGAAACTTTATGAAGTGCCGACCATTGTCAAATCACGCGGATTATAAACTTGAAAGCATCATAAAATTATGAATGAAAATTGTATAATCTTCTATTGATGGATCACCTAATTGTACAAACAGAATTTGCTCTTTTTATATATCCAAAAGTGAAGAAGTAAATATTTTTTGTTACTTCTAAATCAATAATAAATATTAACTACCTAACCAAATAATTTATTATGTGTAATTGATATCAAAATTGAATTGGATTATTAAAAAAATATGATCACATCTCTTGCTAGCGATACTAGCCATCAACCAATAGATAACAAGCAGTCGAGATTCTAACGATCATAAATCATTGATGATTTATGATCGTTAGAAGATCGTAAAAAGAAGATAGAAATTATGTGATTTCTACTAGCTAAAATATAATTCGAATATACTCTACACGAATTAACCAAACCCAACTTGTCCTAATGAAAGTTCTAAAACTAGTTATAGTTCTGGAACTTTCATTATGTTTATTCTAAAATATAAACTAAACCAACTTATCTCTTAGGAATATGTTATAATAATAATATCATTCTTTAATCATGCAATTATCAAATATAAATCAGGTTATGTTAAGTTAAGTTAGAAATATGATAATATCTAGTATTTGCTTCTTTTTATTTATTGTACTATATACTAGTTTAATTTACTGTTAACTCAGTATGTTTGAATAGTAAAACTACACCATAACGTCATATTTACCTCAAAGAATTGCCGCATTCTTCTACGTCAACTCTTCCAATGCATTCCTTTTCCAATGTTTGAATATCCGACATCATACATCTGCGTCGATCACATCATCATACATTGCCCAAGTTAGGAATCATCGTCTTTACTGAAAAATAATAAAAAAACAACAATCAATAATAATCGAATGGGTCGTTAATGAGTAAACAGTAATCAAACGGAGGACTACATAATGCCAACTGGTTACTGATGTAATTTTGGTCAGGGCTGAACAAACATCCGAGTGTGTGCGAAACAAAAAAGCGTTGTTTAATGATTAATAATGTGGTTTGAAATGATGCATTGTTTTTTTGCAAGAGGTAAAAGTTTTTGCTATTGCAAAAAAAACACTGCCATAATAAATGAGACACCGATGTCGTTATTCTTTTTAAGATTTATATAATCTTGACATTATCATAATGAAGCCTTGAATGTAAATGATTCAACCATAATGCAACTTTGATTTAAATTTTAATTCTCAATACAATTGACTTAATTTAAAAAATAATTATGTCTTATATCAGCTTTGTGGAAAGAGATTCTGATTTTATCTTTAAACCAAAATGATTCCGCCACTCTAATTGGTTAAAAGAGATATTTTAAATACAACTCTGCCAAATATCTAAGCCAAAAACCGTTATGGGCCACAATTTTAAAGGTAAGAGTTATTTAAAGTTTATTTACTTGCGCTTTAAAACAAGTTTTGCACTGTTGTTATTTTTATTTTACATTTTCCCTCTAATTATGTAGAATTGAACTCAAAGTAAAATTAACCTAAATATGCAATAATTAATGTTTCACCTATGGTTTATGCAGATTCTGCGCTATTGATCAAATTTTCGTTGCGCAGCTAAATTAATTTCGATATCATTTTTAATTAAAATTATTTTTGTTAAAAAATGTTTTATAAATTTATTATATTATATAATAAATGGAATATTTAAAATACATTTTAATCACTAATTTTTCTTATTTATATTATTTATAATATTATTAATTTTAAGATATAATTTTAAATAGCTTGAGAAAAATGTCCAGACGTTGTGGACATGGGAGCTGCTAGTAAAAAAACAGATGTCCAATATTTGTGGACAAATAATTAATCTAAAGTTGATTAAAATATGGGGCATATATACATATATGCATCTTTTGAGCAAATATATATGTTTTCAATATTAATGGGAGTTATAATTTCTCATATAATATAAATTGTCAATATTTAGAATGAAGTTATGTATAAAATTGATTAAAAAATATTACAGAAATAAAATAATTTATTTATTATTCAATTATACGTATGATTTATGAATTATGAATCACTTATATTAGCGTTATCTTTGACTCTCGCCAGTTAATATTTTAACGTAAACATGTCGCATAGCAAACGTATATATTTCAAGGATTTAAAAAAATCTTATCTATGCCATATTTATATATTATTAAAATCAAGATTACTACTAAGCCCCGGACTTTTTGTCACAAAAACCTAAATATAATCCAAACTTGGATTGAATAACGAAATAAGTAACACAGTAAGAGTTCCCGTGTTACTCACATTTTCAAGTTGCCAAATTTGGGGTCACCCACATGGTTGGCTATCGCCGATTTAATCGTACGATGACTCGTTTTTGTTTTGTCTGGGCGTACCCGCATAAGAGTGTTATTACGTGACGTAAAGTGGACCGCCTTGCCTCGGGCGAGATTTCCATTTCAATGGCGGAATTTCGATTTTGCCATTAGGCTTTAGTCAAGAGTTAGCGCCGGTTGCGTTATCTGAAAGTATAATACTTTTTACTGCTCGAGATCGAGGTAGTAATACTAATTTGACTTTGAATTTCGTTATGGGCGCCATCAAGATAAAAAGTCAGAGGTTAATCGAATATTTTATGCATTTGAGTCATGCGTTCAAGGATAGGGTTTCAAGACTCAAGGTACTACAGTCGGATCTTTGGTTTAAAGACATTCAACATCTTTAGGAGGAACTGGTATCGATATAATCGTATTTATATTTTAAATCAAGTAGCTAGGTGTGAATAAACATTATTGTCATATTGAATCAGCATGTCAACTAAAATAAACGAAAAGTGATACTGGGCAGGTGATTTTTATATGGCAGCGTTTCGGCTTATTAACAATCGGGAAATGGGGGGAGTTAAACGACCCTCCTCATCATCATTGAGGATTTCTCTGAACTCGAAAAAAGTACATATATAAATTTCAATACTTTAAAAATGACGATGTTTACAAATTGAACCGATTTCGAATTACTGTTGCGCATGATCTTAATATAATGTATACAGTCTATTAAGATCATTATTAGACAATAACAAAGAGTCTAGTTCCACCAATAATCACGATATTAGCCAGTGGATTAGGAACGGGTAGGGACGTTGGTCTTCCCGCAATTCTGAATGTTATATAAGCCGTAACATTTCCGTACTGATTCATTTTCTAGACACTCCAGTCAGGAATTTACTTTCTTCTTACACTTCAGTCAGGAATATACTGCTTTCAGGCACTTCATACAGAACTACCACAAAACGTTCAGCCAAACTCGCACCAAATGGAGCTACACAGACCAGGTCCAGCTAAACAGTCACCTAAATCACGATTTTTGATCAAACTTAAATACTACGTGACGCAGTACTACAGCAAAAACAAACACATATATAGTCCGTCCAAGATGTTAGCGCTTATCATCGTTGTGTTGGAAATAAGGGTGCGTGTACGCATGCATGCATACATACACAGTTTTCCGCGAATTTGTTTACACCGATAGGAGAACGTTACCAATACTAAATCTGGGCTGTTTTAAAGGTAGGGTGACCATACGTTGGAAATTGAATTAAAAATTATAATGTGTTAAATTTTTATTATAAATTATTGTCATGTTGTAGTATTTTGTAATCAATAAAACAATTCCTGTAATATTCTATTAATATTTAAAAAATATATATTGAACAGATATAGAACCTGGAGAGTGATACCAAAACTGCTCTCATGTTTTTTAGTTAAATATGTATATAAATAAGCAAAATAAGAAAGAAAGTGATATTTTACACTTTCCTCGACAAATTAAATTAAAAAAGTAAAAATTAATTGCACTTGTAATTTCACATGGTCACCCTATTATATTTTTTCACCAATACTGTGACGATGAGCGTTCATATCTTGGACGGACTATACATATTGTGTATTTAAAATAGTTTATAATTAAAAACTTCGCGACGTACATCACATACATATGTCATGTTTGTTTGAGATAATTGATTTTTAAACAAAGCTTCATTAGTATATGTTATATCAACTGAAGCTTTAAACTATGAATAATATTATTGTGCAAGGGTGGCTAATTTTAAACACGCCATCCAGGCAAGCACATACCACAGTTATTATTAAACGTCGTTCAAAGTCAGTAGTTACAACATGCTAATGTAACAATTGTGCAAATTGAAAACTTCTGTTTATCACCAGAAAAAATTAACTATCAACCACAAAAAGGCGACACATTGCGAAATATCTTCATAGAACTCACACTCACACATAGTGGGAGTAAAAGTATGGCGAAATCCCTTCGTAGCGGCAGTCAATGGATATTTTTTCATATTAAATCGAAAAACATATATACAGTCATACCAAATTACACACACGAGCGGTTGTTAAACTTAATACCATACGTTTCAAAAGAGCGTTCAGAAATCGACTTCCAGGTGAGATTCGAAACGGACGAAATAAAACCTAATGCGAAAAACGACCTCTAATTCGAGTTTCGTGCTAGCCTGCTCATTCATGTCTATTTAACTTCTGGGAGTCAATGATCGAATCGCTCATTTTCAATGTAAATTCATTCAATGAAGTCATCTAAATGTATATTATTTTCGATAATCGCTTTAGTTCAATAAACAACACAGAAAACATTCGACTGACGTAATGGTATTATAAATTGAATATTATAAACAATCCATACAAAATGTCGATGAGGTCATTTTGCGGTTTAAAAGATCGCTTGAGGTTTGGCAATTGATAGTCTGTTATTTACGAATGTTGTTTCTTGTGTAAGTATGGATGTGAAAACAAAAAATATTAAAGAGAATGTAAGCATTAGTAGAAGAAAAATAAAATGAAGTCTCTAATTGCTTTGTAGTCTGGAGAGAAGAATTCAGACGGAATTTGGTGATGTGAAGCTAAAAGAACAGAAAAAGAGTTAAAAGTCGCACCAAGCCTAATGCCGTATGGAATGTAGTATTAAAAAAAAGAAGTTTGGAGAATTTATGTGTATGGAACGAAATGCATAGTTATATGTATTATATATACATATTGATTTTGCTATATTTGTATAATAAATTTCTACAGATGAGCATATAGCAATTGATTTATTATTGTTAACATAGCTAATATTTACCACAGTAATATAATTAATAGAAAAAAAACTTAAGTTTTCAATAGAGTAAAATAATAAAGATAAGATTGTTGAATAACTTCTTAGAATGCACAATATTAAAACATTATAAATTTACACGATAAGAAAATAAAAACATAAAGACAGTGCTACATAAAATAAATGATAGTTTAAAATACAATATAAGGTAATTTTAAATATGAATCAAAGTTGACCTGAAAAATTCTAGGCCTTATAAAATGTTTAATTTTAATGACAAAAAACATTATTTAGATTTTTTTTATTATGTATTATTTATTTATAACTCTCTCCTATTCTATTTTATTTATCTCTAATAGAAGTAGTTATGCTGGGTGATCATCAATAAACTAGTGCGGTGTTCTCTAGTGAAAGCCCAGGTAGGAAGTCGAGCGAGAATCAGAATAAATATCTTATGCAACAACAGACAGACGGAGTTTTACCCTAACATATAACTCAAATAAACAAGACGTTTTAATTATATTTTAATAAGTAAGCTGAGAAACGTTACCGCGTTAACCATTTGAGCGGTATCGCCGTACATGTACGGTGATTGATATTTTACTGTTTTGAGGTAGTTATATATATTTACATATATAACTGAAGAAATAATAAATCAACCGAATCAAAACAGAAGCAATTATTTTCACAAAACGTAGACAAACTTCGTCAGCACCTTTCCTAAACGAAGAGGGCAATAATGTCAAATGGAAAACAATAGTTAAATACCTAGGCTTACATCTGAACTCCAAGCTTAAATTTAAGAAACATACTTTGGACCTTCGCTCTAAAGGGCTTGCCACCATTGAGGCCCTTAGACCAATATTTAATTTAAAAAAATATAATTTGAATCTATAAACAATTAATTAGACCTTTTTAACATATGCCTGTCCAACGTGGAGTAAATATTTTTTTCTAAATTGCAAGTCTTTAAAAATAATATATAATACATATTTTTATAACAATCTTAAAAATTGCATATTAACCTTCGAATACCAACAATTAGAGAATTCATTTTTTAGTGCTCGGTATCTTAATCACTAGTAGAAAATGAGCAAAGTTGCTTTGCCAAACAAAACATGAGAACACTCAAGAATTTGAAGAGCGATTAAACATTAAATCGCTACGCACTTTTGAAAACCATTAGTGTTAATTACCGTAAACAAAATTATATAACCGCACTAAATTTGGAAGACCGGAATTAGTGATTATTAGTTTAAATAGAGCTATGTCGTACATATAAGGTATTTAATTACCTAATAATGAACTTTTTCAGCTCATATAAAATGTCATACATATGTATATAAAAAATACATTACAACGGCTGTTCAAATGCAAGTAATATTGTATTATATTGACAAAGGACAGCACATTGGAATGCAAAACAACAAATTGCTAGGTTGCCATATGTCAAACTGTTCCGGTAATAAACAAACGAATAATAACAAATATTCGTAATTGGCTCTTAAGGAAAAACGGGTGAGCAACAAAACCTCCCCCGGGCGAACCAAACGTATAAAAGCAGATACATAGCGTTTGTATCGAAACAAAGTAGAGCTACGCCAAGCAATTCTCATTGTCTCATCCAGTATGTTTCTCGTATATTTTGTCGACATTCAGTATGCAATCACAATGGTTTCATGTGTAAGGAACCACACGGAAGACATACTCTTGCTTTATAGATCGTATATATTAGGTATAAAAATTCTTTAATAATGAGCTACTTTAGCTCATGATAAAATGAATAAAAAAGTACTTCTATATATATGATTATCGAATGCGTAGAACAATGCTCATACAGTTACTCGTATTTTTGTCGACATTCAGTAAGCGGCCGCAATAGTTTCACACATAACGGACCACACGGCAGACATTTTAAAAATGTTTAGCTTAAACGAAAAAACGTATAAAATACTAAGCACATCAAAAATCGACTCATAGTGCACGATTCCGATAAAGGACTCAACACCAGATTCCCACAATAAATCAGAGATTAGAGGAACACTACACATTTAAATCCATGCGATGATCCTACTTATCTACGTCGATCCCGGCCGACCGCTACAATCCTTTTTGGATCAATCTGGACTCATATTCAGATAACCACTAGGCTGAGAGACTGACTACTGTATTATAACTTGGCAGAGAGACTCTACATCGATCCAGACCTCCGCTAGACCCCATCGACTAGCATCTGAATTTTATATGTATATTTGTGCAACACATTAACTGGTTGAAAGAGTCACAGCACTCGACATCACAATCCGAAAAATATATAATCATGTACTTATGAAGCGTTTAGAATATTAAAGGCGAATGTCATCAAGACGAATATTTTAAAGGCAAAAAAAACAAATGATCTTAAAACAAAATTTAAATATTAAAATAAAATGAGATAAAAGTTATAGTTTAAATATAAATCTGAATCAAATGGTCGTCTTTTTATCCGCATCCGATCAATTCCAAACGCTTTTTTCTATTACTAATAGGTATCTAACCATTTCTTGTACGTGATTTGGGCGAACAACAATCAGAGGAGAAAGTAGGCAATGGATTAAATCTATCAATACAACACCGACCGTAAAAACGCACTTGTAACGCAAACAAATTTCCAACAATAAATATTTGTTTAACCATAAAAAAGACATGCTAAGAACACAGCGCCTGCCGGTTATTGTACCAAGTTGAGTTATTTTGAACTAAGCGTTTGAAAGGGAGGAGTGACTAAAAATAATTGACTGACATCCTGCTTGATCCTGGAATCTTTTGCGAGATGAATACATACATACATACAGGTCTGCCGAGAGGCGACAAATTCCCAGGGCCTGACTTTAGAAAAAATCATAGCAAGAATATATGTATAAAAAAAGTAAAAGCCGACCTCAAATAATGAAGCTGAACTAAACTACAGCTATTTTAAGGTATGAGTTCCTTCAGCCTATTTTATACATACAGGAAATAAAAGGAAGGGAACATTGCCTTCAAAAGCACCCACGTTCTATGTAGTATTTGCACAATAAACATTATTATTCAAAGGGACAGTTTGTGTTAAAATTTCTTTGCACATTATTTTTGACTTTATTGCTTTTTGAACGTTTAAATATATAAGACATGAGAGGAAATATTTAACGAATGTAAATTAGTAGCAATAAATTTAGGTATTCGAACTGAAAATTCAGATCAAATACCTAAGGAAGAAGCAAAAAATTATAGTATGAATTTAATGTTTTTGTAGTGTATTATCAGTAATTTGACAACTGGATTTAATGCAACAAAATAAATAAATAATATATTCAGTTTAATGTGGTTATTCCTAAAAGTAAATCTACAATAGAAAAAAGAGTCTCGAATCTATCCCGAAAATAACGGTGGCTATTTGTAGCATAGAAAGAGTTAGCTCGTATCTATTATTATTTATTTAAGATATTATATGACAATGTTAAAAAATATATAAAATGGCATTTTTGTCATGAGGCCCGGAATCATCGTTTTCCCAGGGCCTGGGTTCGCTCGCATGTTTTGAAATTAAAAATCAAATATTAAAACTAATTTGTATACAGAATATAATACATCAGTGATTGGTATATCTAGTTTGTATTGAACAGAAAATATAAACCTAATCTTGTTTCGATAACTATAATACCCACAATCATACATGTTTTTATCAGTAATGCTCATAATTTCATATCATATACTATGATCGATCTGACAAATAAACTAATGATTTTTAGTGATAAACGTTTATTATTATTTTATATATTTATTAAAATAAAAAATGACCTAATAACAACGCTATTAAAACTATAGTATTTATAAATTATATACATACATATATGTGTAGGTCGAAAATTTACGTTATACGCCATACCGTACACGTAGTAATAATTATTTCCTATGACGAGCACAAAATCACTTAACGGAAATTGGCCACTTCGCAACATATACCTGATTAATGTTCTAAAACACTTGCCATATATAGCCTAATATTCCAAAACTGATGTGTGATTATCGATTTTGCAATCAATCTTGTGAATATTAAGAATTACGCATTTAATTAGGTAATGCGAATAACCCAGATATTGGCAAAAAATGCGTATGAGAACTGGGTCTCAGATGTGTTTCGATGTAAAATAATATATACAATACCCATTAAACATTTTACAAAATTATACATCAAAAGTAAATAGTATGTATACAATTTGGAAATTGGTATCAAGTTAATAAATTTTGTACTTTCTAAAATTTTTTGTATAACCATTCATAAATCGATTATGCACTAATGATATTTTTATTAAAATGTATATTTAAGATACGCTTCGTTTTTTTATACAAATAAGTTTGATAGATTAAATTTTCGTTTATAACAAATAAATATTTACACTATTTATTTGTATAAATACAAAGTAATAGGTTGAACTCAATATATATACAACAACGTAAACATTTAAATAGTGAAATAAAACTATAATATACAGTTGTAATATTAGTAATTAACTTTATATTGCCGAACGCATTCGATTATCGATAACAGTTATTTTTACTGTTGTAATAAATCCTGTTTATAAATTAAAGTATGCAATGACTGCATATGGTTATTGTTATAATTAAGTAAATATAGCTATTGTGTATTAGGGCGTCCACTGATAAAGGTGCCAATATGTTTTATTCGTAATCAGCGGCATCCGGATAGTAATGTGCCACAATAACGACATACCTAAAAATACAATAATGCAAAAAATCGAGTTGTCTAAAAAAAGGGTCAGCCGTTATTTTTATTGGTTCTTCTAAATCTATGTAAATATAGTCCGCCGTAAAAAAAGCGAAAGATTTCATCCCGTATGCATCAATTGATTCATCAAGCACTCACTTTTAATTTTTAGATGTCCTCGATATTGTTTTGTACGAATAGAACAAAAAAAGGTCGCGCGCGCGCGTTGAGGTGGAGGATCGCCATTATGCACTTGCTGGGATGACGAAAAAAATACATTTCCAGAATTGCAGCAATTATACATAAGTTAACAATTATAATTATCTATTATAAATTCAATACATGTAAAAAATGCATCATTGATAAAATAATCAAAATACGTATAAGAACCGCCATGTCAACTTTAAATTGGCTACTATAATAATAATATTTTTTTATTAATCATTAATTATTTTCATAATATTAAATGATTATGAAAATAATTAATGATTAATAAAAATAATTATTATTAACTAATAATTATTTTTTATTAAAATCATATTTTCTAAACATTTTACAATTTTTAAGAATGACATTTTTTTTAATGCTACAAAAAAATATTAATGTTTATAATGCCATTTCTTGATAAAATGTTTACTATGTTCGTACGATATTTTTACAAGCTTAAGTTACATTATTTTAAGCCCTTAAAAACTCGTGACCTAGTGCGAATTTTCGCTATCACGCGATAACACGTGAACGGACCATAATGTGTTAATATTATTATCATTAAAAATCTACATTGGTAACATAACAGGCGTTACTCAAATACGTTACAGCAGCGTAACAATTAATATCTACAAGTTTGAGAATCGGTGACATGTATAGTAGACCCCCCAATAGCACGGTAAATTTGGGTGCGTGTAGTTGGAGACCAGAAAATAATCATACATTTTTTCAATACGTACGTACGAAGCTCGCTCACACATAATAGCACGTTCCTAATTTACCGTGTTATTGGGGAGGTCTACTGTATATATATAAGATTATCAATTGTCTATCATTAGGTCAATATGCAGCTCACCTTATTGAAACACATCACAGCTTGATATTTATGGCAATAATAATTTTGTTAATAGGCCCTCTTTTGACCAGCCTCTCTCATTCAATCGCCTAGTTCTTCTGTGATTTCAGCGTTTCTCATAGAAAATTTTCGCAATTTCTTTCGCTTAACCGCTTGGCACATACACATAGACTTATGGTGAGACGAGATCACGTATTCCAATTAGCGAGATGCGTCCGTAATTCCGAGTTGCGCAATTCTCGCCGCACCGGCGTACCTCGGTGGCGAGAAAATACCCGTGTATTGTAATTGAGCAAGTGTAATACTTTTGTACGTACTACGTACTAGAATATTATGTATATTCAATCAACCGCCGCCGAGAGCAGTTTTATTGTCTAAACAAGCTGCTGCTGTATCTAGTTTTAGACCCGTGGGTGGGTCCAAATGCGTATTATAGACAAGAGTTTGTGTGCATAGCAAATGCACGGTGGCTAAAAATATTTGTATTGTAAATTAGTATAGTGTAAATAACGCTAAACAATCGACAATAAATATTTAAATACAAATAAAACACATTTCCGGGTTGGAGATGTAGAGTTTAATAGCGCAGTTATGCATAATTTTAATGGCTGATTTTTTTAATATGAAACAGATTACAATAATACGTAAAAGAAGGTATGGGGTATCACTAAGCGCATCGATAATTGGGATTTTAGCTAAAGACGGCCTGTCGCTAATTGTTAGGATTTCATCAACTGAATGTAGTAATATGCCATATGAGTGGCAATAAAGATATGTCGCTCGTCTATATTATTTCGTACATGGTGATTGTATCCTATTTAGAATTTTTTTCAAAGCGTGAAATTATGAGCGCTTTGCGCAATACTATGAGGGCAAAATTAAAGCGCAGAGTGAAATATTATGAGTACGTTGCAAAATCATCTACCTGGATGTGGTTTACTAGTATTAAATTAGAGGACTACGATTTTATAATATCGGAATTATCACAATATTTGTAAATGTATAGTTGAAAAATACTGTTTATTTTTAATTCGGCTTTTGAAGCACTGCGAGTCATTAAATATATATGTATACATATACGTAATCAAACAAACGAACATCCTTGGCCTTTTATATATGTAATACCATGATGTAAAACAAGGGTCGCCAACCTTTTTAGCCTCGCGGGCTGTATTTTCTATTTAAAATAGGTCAAAGGTTGCAGGTTCAACATAAAAGGTCATTCATAGAACATTTTTGGTATAGTAAAAATTTTCTGTACCTCTTTTATGCATTTTAAACTAACCTAGTAATATACTAAAGTTGTATTCGCGTGACCTTTTTTAAGCTCCAAAGTCAAAGACCGGGTAACTATTATTCTCTTCGGAAGACAGGACTTGAAAAACAATAGAATAAGGTCATCCGAAAAACGCTTTGGTATTATTAATAGTAAATATAAACATAACCTTTCCAAACACAAAATTCAAGTGATAAATAATATGCTCGTATGTTCCCGAGAGTGCCTCGAGTTCGCTTTTGCATAGTCGAGGCAGTGTGCAAAACATTTGGTATGATAGGCACACAAAAATCCGTAAAACATCACTGGAGAGTTAACATTGTTTCTTTTTTAATTATTTGTTTTAAATATTAGTATTTTTCACCCAAATTCCTTCACCTAAATACATACATCTAACAAATAGTACGTTTAAATAAATAATGTAATAGTTATTAGCAATAAAGATTGTCCTACATTGAAATATATTTTTTACGTTTGAAACTAATTTAAACTGTGAAGTCTCTCGAATCTTTTGGGAGGCGCACAAATACGCGGCCCTAAATTTCGATATCAAATGTAACAAATCACAAAAATCCTCCAGCGATTCGAGTATTTGTCACAGCGGCGCGGCTTATGGATTGTAAAAAGGCGGATGTTGCGGAACTTTAATGTAAAATATAATATAAATTCTAAAAAAATATATAAATTACTAATATTGAATCGTACTATATATTTATAATAATATAGTATGAAACATAAATGAGTTTAGGTAGTGTTTTAATATAGGGATAAAAAAAAATTGGTCCGCGGGTACAATCACTAATATGTTTCTAATTAAAACATATGTATTTTCGCTTATACTGTAATAATTAAATAATATACGTTTGCTGTTTAATTAATCTATATAAGTACCTTTAAAAATTGTTTTTTTTTTAAATTGTAAGTTATTTCATTAGCTATTTTTTGCTTCGCAGTACCAAATTACCACATAAAAATCATAATAAATAAAAACCATAATAAAAAAAAAAAATATCGGATCTAAAAAAACTAAGGGATTACAATGGTATTACAACAATTTTTTATTGTTTTATGCAAGGTTCATTAAACTAATCTTTATTTGGTTAATTAAGCTCGTATATAAAATATCGTAAGTCGATGATAAACGAGTGAAGATTTTGTATGATAAATATTTCCTCATATTTTAAAGATTATGCAATACTTAACATACAAGTTATCAAACATAAAATAATAATAAATATGCATATATGTCTAGATTAAAAAAATCAGAGTGAATTAAAAATAATAAGTTGAGCGTTCGGTATTCGCACACTCGTAAGCTGCGGTACCTCACGATAGTGAGAAACTGACAGCTAGTATTATATTTTATTAAATGTTAAACCAATCTACGCGTTTATATTTTTTAAAGTAAGTATAAAACAATTTATATGCATAAATATTGACCCAAATTGTTGTAAACTAAATCAATAAAAATATGTTCCATATTCATAGATATACCATATGTAAAAAATTTTTTTACTGTATATTACATATATTTTTTCGGTACTGGTTGATTTTATACCGGCCACACAAATAGATCCAGATTTAAAAGGGCAATTGTCTCATTGTTGATGACCGTGACCAAAAACGTTCATTCATTAACAATGAGACAAATATCATGGCACAAGAGGGATTTCTTTTGACCACACAACACGAGTCGTTAAGAGAATCCCTTATGTGACAAAACGGTAAGGACAACGCAATAAATCACCACATCGCAAACCCTTTGAGGAATTCGAAAGTCTGGATAAGCAAGAAATTTGCTTTCGAAAATGCAACATCTGATTTCTCGAGTTCCAAGAAGCGACTGCAGCGATTGGCTAGGAGATCGATGCACAATCGCGATTGGCCAGCAAGCGTGCAACCCCTGAAGGATATAAGCCCGGACTCCGATGAGGAGAGGGCAGACGGTCCACGGCACTTGAGGCAGACGATCGGAGGCACCATACGAGACGGCCTTTGGCAAGAGCCAGTCACGCGCCCTCACCGACAGATCAGAAGATCATTACTGGAACTCCCAAACTACCAGCCGATCGAAGAGTCACACCTGACACTCGCCACACGCAGCCACAAGAGCCCAGAGCATCATCTTCGGCCATTACCACCTGCGCCACTTTCACCTTCATCGCGAGAAACGTCACGCCGTAATCGTCCATTTGTCACATGTAAATATCACTTAATAAAAAAGTCCATTTAGATTCACACAAGAGTCTCATTGGCCGCGAGGTCACTACCCCCCCCCCCCCCCTATTAATAAAACAAATTTTATGATTTTAATTTCGATCTTATGCGATTTGCTGTTACATTATAAATCTAGCCCTAATATTATTTATATTAAAACTAGCCCTAATATGTGTTATTGGATTAAAACAGCATTTAAAATAGTGAAAGATTAAAAATTCAGCAATTGTGGTGCAATGTTGTTGGTAAAATGATGACTTCTGTTTTGTGTGGACGAAAGAAATACTGATGTTGATAAAAAAAACTTTGCTTTGCATCGTACCAACACAGTAGATTCAATCCTTAGATATTTACCCCGAAATACCGTCTCCGAGCGAGCAGGTAGCGAACCACAGTTGCCGAAATCTACTGTTTCTTGGAGTTGGTGGTAAACCAACCAAATTCCTTTCGCATGTAATCCAGTTGAGTTCAACTATGGATTTCAGATTTCATAGTTTGACGTGAAGTGGGAAGCGGCTGCTTTCTTGATAGTGAAAGGTTTTTTTCGAATGATAGTATCTGATACACATAGATAACACGTATATACTTTTTTTTCTGCCTTGCTTATTTCCGACGTTTTGAGTGGAAATAGATTAGTTATTGTACATGCGTCTGAAAGTCTCCGTGGCAATTATGCCATTCTTGGGTGTTTCGAATTGATGATAACAAAACCTCGTTATTCGAACTAAACATAAACGCATGTGCTTATTAGCACAGGTACAACATAGTTCATTACGTTATCTGGTTTTTGCAATAATGCGTCAACTTCCCAAACTTCTCGTGCTAATTTATACAAGGTTGACGCCCGATGGCAAATATTGATGGCAAAACTGCATTCATTTTCTGATGTATGGATTGCACCTTAACGTTTCGAGACGATTGTGTAATATTTCCAATGTATTTGTTTGCGTATAGTTCGACATGCGACTGACGCCAGATGAAAGACGAAGCCGAAGCTCGGTGTTGAATGTCACCAGAAATAAACGGACATTGAAATGTTTATGGAACGCGGCGTGAAAATTAAAAGCGTTGAAATAAATCACTCGTCTACCGTCTCGTTTATTGTTTGCTGTGTCAAAATTTGTCCAATTAAAAAAAAATGGCTAGAATCTGTGATTTATGAAGAGGCGTCATAGTTTTGTATATCATAACATTTTTGGGGCGTATAAGAAGCTTTCATGTCGACACGCGGCTCGTTTAGTAAACTTCAACGCTAATAATTACTTTTTAGACTTATACAATGTAAAAGTGTATGTACATCCGGTTTTTAAAAATAGCTCGGGGTGTAATTGCACGCGTTGATTATTTAACTCAAGCCATTTGTTAACCCGTTAAGTCCGAACGCACGTGCAAACAGCACGTGTAAATAAACAACACAACGCCTTTCGGAACACCCGGTAGTCAAGTGCTTCGCGCACTTTAGACTTAAGATTATTATACAGTAGTCGAAGATCCGAGTGTATCGTGTGAAACGAATAAACCGTGAAATCATTTGCATCGTTCTGTAAAGTTGGCAGATGCATTTGCAACCCATTAGCAACCGCTCATAATGAATCAATGAAATGAAACCCATACAAAACCAAATAGACTATATTTATTTTATATGAATTAAAGAGAAACATACGTATATCTTTGAGGAGACTGTAAAATATACAGTAAAAAAATAACATAACCTTGCGCGTATATTTTATAGAAGTTTATGAACACGTACAATTTGTGTAGTTACAAGAGATATGCTATGTTCATGTGTTCTTTGTACTAGTCGGTCTCGATCGGTGATCGGCGTAGCTCCGCTTGGTGCAAGTTAGGATGAATCATTTGAGGGGGGCAGGATTTGGGCAGAAAAATGCATGCCATTTAATGAAATACTATGAAATCGTAATTAGAAAACTCTTAATCGTCCTCCCTGAAAAAATCTGAAATGAAGTCCCTGATTCTAAACCAGAAATTATTGAGTTATTCCTCAAATTTTTTTTTATAAAAATACAGTCTCGAATCTACCACGAAAATATTTTTTTAAATATGTAATTTCAATGAAATCATATCGGAATACATTTTCACCGGTAGATATATATTTTTACCATTAAAAATATAATTTATCTGACAGGTGCTGATAAATTATATGATTTTAACTTTCATAGTAATATATACATTTACATTATTATCATTATTTATTTATGTGCGATGTATAAATGTTACAGCGAATGTGTATTTTTAAGTGAATATATTTTCACTAGTTAGGTCCAAATACATTTTCACCAGTACATATATATTTCTACTAGTGAAAATATAATTTAACATATACAGGCGGCCCTCGACTTTCGAACGTTCCACTTTCGCACAATTCGCTATTTCGCACATTTAAAAAAAAACAATTTTTTAATTTTTTTTTTTTAAAAAAAAACGTTCTGATAGCGGTGAATCTTTTGCTTCAATCGGACGTTCGTATGATACAAACAGGACGATATGTTCAATTTTGAAAAATAAAAATATAATTAAAGAATACGTTGAAAATTGTGGAAAATAAAGATATATTTCCACAATCTTTAATGATATGTTTCCAAAAAAACACAGCAAAAAAAACATGGATAAAATGGAAAATCTTTGTCATCGTAGATCGATGACCAACATCAAAAAGATATCCCTCTGAGTATTTCAATTATTCAAGCAAAAGCTCTTAGTTTGCACAAAGATTGGAAGGATAGATTAAAAAAATATTTTAACACGGTTTTTCAAGCAAGTAGCGGTTGGTTTTACAATTTTAAAATGAGGTATTTTTTGCATAATATTAAATTTACTGGAGAATCGGCTGATGCGGATAAAGATGCTGCAAAAGAATTTATTTCCTAATTATCCAAAATTATTGAAGATGTAGAATATTCCTCTAGCCAAATATTTAATGTAGATGAGACAGGTTTATTTTGGAAAACTCTTTAATAATGAAAAATATGAATGAAGCCTTCACGCACTTTGACAACTTTGTAAATATTATGGGAGATTGTGATCCGAATGGAGAACGTATATCTCAAGTGCGTGGGGCGATCAATAAAAACATAGCATGTTATAAAATACTATATGAAGAAAAGAAAAATAATAGTGGAAAACAGTTAACTCTTGATAACTTTTCAAAGGAAACACCCGCAAACCCCACTTAAACGTGTCTCTTAAACATATTATATTTACTTGATAAATAAATAAAATACACACAATTTCAATTTTGTTTACTTCCCTCGACTTTCGTACATTCAACATTCGCACACATTTTCAGTAACCAATTATGTGCGAAAGTCGAGGGCCGCCTGTAGACGCTAGTGAAATTATATGCTGCCCTAAAATATTGATGAAACTAAATTTGACAGTTGCGATACGTCCATTTGCTGTTCAAACCCAAACCTAACCTAATAAAAGTAATAAAACTACTTGGTTTTAGAACTTTCATTAGGTTAGGTTTGGGTTTGAACAGCAAATGGACGTTTCGCAACTGGCAAATTAAGTTTCATAGCCATTTTAGAGCAGCATATAATTTAGCGCTCATTTTCGCTACTATAAATATATATCTATAGGTGAAAATATAAATTTACTGAATAATTACACTATGTATGAAACTCAGTTTGAGAGTTGCGAAACGTCTATTTGCTGTTCAAACCCAAACCTAACCTACGCGAATTAACCAAACCTAACTCGACATATTGATAGGTCTACAAATAATCATAGTCCAAAGTACAAACTAAAGTTTTAGGGGATAATTAGCACATTCCAATAAATAACCACATTGCCAAATGTACCAATTTCGATTCTGATAAGATTTGTATTAGACAAAAAGAAAGAGTCTCGTTCCGCCCCGAAGCATTGAGGACTGAAAGGAACGTTAGACTTTTCCCCATTCCTGAATGGTATATAAACCAGAATAATCATTTCCATCAGAAACACCAGAACTACAATCCAGGCTTCCTATGCGGAACTTGACCACAGAACTATCACTTTGCTTCCGACTTAAAATAACATGAGTTCAATTGAACCAAGCTGAGCAACGCAGATCAGACCGATCTGGTCCAGCTAAGCAGTCGCACCGAATCTACAAGACAACAGACAAGTGTATATTATTGCACTAATTGTACGACCATATTTCAAACTGCTTCATCTTCATTACCAAAATGTCCATTATGATAATCAAGTCATTAAAAACGTATTATATTTAAGAGTTCTAAGCAAAAAATTGGAGAAAAGAAAATGTATTTCCACTCAAACGTAAGTCTTTAAAATTACTTACTGAAATGCATGAACAAATGCGCCACTTTGGCATGTCTGTGATTATCTCACACCAGTCTTCAGTAGCTCTTTTATTAAGCATCTCATCTGCACCCGACACTCATATCATTAACTTGCACACATCGTGAGAGTTTCTCTCACAATCTCTCAGCAAACGATGCTGTGTGTGCACACACATACGATGTGTATCAATTCCACCACCAATTGACCAAATCGATAAGATTGGACCTCGTTGGTAGATCACTCCCACAGTCCGACTACCAACACCCACAACATGTGTTTTTGTTTATTAACGCCTCGCGGGTCCCATAGCCGACGTAAATGGTTTCGTCATTTGAAGGCCTGGGCGTAATGTCCTTTTTGGTTGATGGCCGATGAATTATTTTTTTACAGCCGCGAGGCAATCTCACGGGGCTCTTGAACTTTATGCTGTGGATAGCGGCGCTTGTTATGGCACTTTTTCGCCGGTTTTAATCGAAATTTTGATGAAAAAGTGTTCCATTATGCTTTTTTATTGGATCATAAAAAATGTATATGATAAAGGAATTTCTTCAATCAATGGGCGATGTTGTGGCTTTATGTTGAATGTTATTGATATTGTCTAATCGATTTAATCATTGACGCTTTTACGCTTTCTCGTATTATAATCGTTCCAAAATGATCTTATTGAATGAACACCTAACTGCACGGAATGGCTTTGTATTCTTCTTGTCCCATTCAACTATTTTATTGCCTTTGATAGTGATTTCCATAAATAATTGTGAGTACATGTAATTAAAAAAAATTATACACTTTCTAAGTGTTGTAAAACTGTGCTTCCGTATAATCGTAAATCCGTTAGATTCTTAGTTTATTATGTAGGTGTATATTCTTTAATTTATAATGGAAAAATACCTTAATAGTAAAATAAAGTACATGATAATAATATTCATATTATTAGTATTAGTCTTCATTGTATAGTATATTTATCTGAATTGATACTTTTTAATGAAACTTCAATTCGCATGTATAACACAATACAGAAATGATTAGTTTCTGTGATGTGATTTAAATAAAACGTAATCTAAATGCATACATGTTTTACAATAATAGCAAGTACAGATATTTCGGTATTTTTTAAATTAGGTTTAATAAGTAATATAAAATATTAAATATATACAAAATTACGTAAAAAAATACTTGTGTATCTATAATACTTTCATTTAAAAAATATGTTTACATTTTACTGCTACTGATATTCATTTTGTCAATCGGCCCCAAAGATTTTATTTTAACAGTGAGAAAAAAATAGTTCACGCGTTAAAAGCGCCATAAACCAAATCCTATTAGTCTTTACGGTGCACCGGCGCACCTTGTTGTGCATACCGTACGTAACAAACGGTATGAGCAAAATGTATCTTTAAATATGTATAAATATTACAATTTGTATCGTATCTGGGAGATCGGATTTAATAATTATTATATAAATATAATTTCGATCGATTATCATAGATTAGGTTTACCTAGTATGTTATTAATTTTACCGATGACGTACATATTAAGTAAAAACGAGTATCTAATAATGAGCTACTTCGGCTCATAGAGAATATCAATAATTTATAAAAAAATGCATAACAAATCGAGGAGCTATTGTATTATATTGGCAAAGGACAACACATTGGAATGCGAAACGACAAGTTGCTAGGTTGCCATATCTCAAACTTGTTCAAAATTTAACCTGTTCCAGTAAGAAAATAGATGAATAATAAATGCTCGAAATTGTCTGTTACGGAAGAGCAGGCGAGTAATGAAACCTCTCACGGGCGGACCAACAGTATAAAAGCAAATACATAGCATCTATATTGAAACTCAAACTTTGATACGCGGGAGTTCATCCGAATTCGAAACAAAGTGAAGCAGTCGATTCTGATCTAGGTACGATCTCTGTGGTCCAGAATTCAGCCAGATTTATTTACTATTGGATTCTTTAGACGTAGACAAAGCTACAATAATTTTCTGTATGTGTATATACTACACCGAATCAGTGAATTCGATTATTGCGTGAAATAGGCAAAAAATTGCCCGATTCATGAAAAGTGAAAGCTCATTGTTTCATTCATGAATTAGGCAAAATATCTGCCAATGTGGTTGTAGTGTTTTTTGTAACTAAGTCAAATGTCATTTTTAACAGTTGCGAAACGTCACGTTTTTAAAGGGTCAAAATTGTTTGCTTCTGTAAAGTGTATGATTATTATTGCAGTTAAAAATAGTGGTCCATGTAATTATATTTTATCTGGTTGTGTAACTGATGCTGAGCGACTTACAGATATATATTCATTTAATGAAATTATTAACTATAATAAGTTTTTCATGCGAATGTCGGACAAGTTAGGTAGTGAGTGAGCATTGATCACAGCAGTGAACACCCCATGAATAACTCTCTGAAACGAATCACTGTTTTGATTAGCGCTCGCTCGCGCATAATTTATCCAAAATACTTGTTAATAAAATTTGTACGTTGTCATATTGGCATTCTAAATAAAGATGAACTTCACTGTAATTGATGAATGATTTATTTTTATATAATTAAATAACATTTGATTTTGTTACGAAAAACACCACCACCTTTCCATTGCGCGAAATAAACAAAACAATTCATGCCCAATTCAGGCATTCGGCAGATAATTTGCCTAATTCATGAATGACGCAACGGACTTGCACTTTTCACGAATTCAGCAATTTTTGCCTATTTCAATAAATAAGAGATTTCACTGATTTGGTGTAACATATGTATATAACTGTAAATGGACTGACTCAAATTTGTTATATTATAATCATTTGTAACGAATTCACTTTGTCTTGTAAAAAAATAACCACCCTGCCACCTATGGCAGGACAGTATACACTTGTAGGAAGAATAGTTGTAAGGTATGTAAATTGGATTAATTTTTAAATTCTAAGAGATTTAAAACAATGGTAAAATAACAATGGGTTGGCTAAACAAAATACAAGAAACATACAAGAATTGCAGAAAATGCACGCAGATTTTCGAAAACTGTCAATTAGTATAAATTACCACAATAACAAAATATCTTTAAATCCCGTTTTATAAGCTTTAAGACACGTCTATAACAATATTTATGGCATAAATCGAATAAGTATTGTTATGGGGATCTTTTGCATTGGACGGTCACCTACTATTAGTTACACTAAGGTGGAGCTAAACAATAAAACGATTGGTTCTAAATTGGCTTTTTCTCCAATTCGTCGAAGCTGGCTTGAAGGACCAATGAAATTATTCAAATTTCATACTCAAAAAATATTTTTTTAATCAATATTTATTATTGTACGTTATATTTCTGCTACAAAAATAAATTTATAAAATAAAGAATAACCATAAAATATATAAAACAACAGATAAAAAAAGTAGAGAAATCATTTTACGTATATTGAAGATATTTAGAAAGAGTATATATTGGAAAAAAATAGATCGTAAAAGAATACTCGTTAATAAAATGCCAGATTAACATTATTTAATACAATGGAATGTGTTCTTAGTAATTGTTATTGCCTATAAATCAGCGATTTACAACTCCGAAATATAAAAATGTAAGTATGGCGCAGTGAGATACATATTATATAACTACATAGATAATATAAAAGATGATAGAACATTTAAAATAAAATCTTTTCGTACAACACATGCGTGTTTTAAATCACGTATAAAACAAATTAAAACGATGGCGAATATGCACTTATCTGATGCGAAAAGGGTCTCAAAAATGCGCCCGGGGCAAATATTTAAACGATCTGAGGACCTCACCGGTCATGAAGAAGTGTAACCAATCATCCAACTTTTGACGGGACTATCACGCCCATACAACAACAGAGCAACGACCTTAATAATAAAACTTTATTTTATCCTCACAAAAGAATTACATACAACCCTAACTATTAACTAATATCTTAAAAAAATATACTTTCATCGAAATCTTAAGATGTTCTTTTACACTTGAGAGGTGAACAATGCAATGTCATATATTTTTGTTTTATACCGTGACATTCACACTATATGAGGAAAATTTGCATGTTAATATACCATGAGCGTTAAGTTCTTAAACAAGCAGAAATAATCATCATGACATTCGTGTATGTGTGTAATTACATTTGAGTACACGGTCGGCGAGAGGTCCGAAATCAAGCACGCGAAAGACCTTAAAATGCGAACCTTGAGATATATGGTTAGGCATAATAGTATTATCTAATAACTTTTCTGTCAGTAATCCATTGTTTCACTGTGAAATTAGATAATAATTTAATAATAAAACGACCGTGAGGAATTTCCACAATATGAATACTGCTGAAGTAATAGCATTACCTAAATTGTCTAACTCGCACTAAAGTTTTTCAACACATAATAGTCAATATGCCCTTAATATTATCGTATTCTCTTCCAATTTTTTACTTCCATCGATCGTGATCGCGAACTTACTGTAATGCTCATCTGTGTCGCCAAATGGACTCCATGAAAAAATAATCATTAACTATCAACTGAGTTTTCATCGCAGAACAAAACGTGATTTGAACATCAAAAGCACATGATACGCTTTAATATAATATATATTTACTAACTTTTGTATCCGGCTTCGCCGACGTTTATGCACAGTTTGTATCCTTCAATACTTTTCCATAAACAGTATGTTTTTATTGAATTATTTTTATCTGACAGCGAATACATGTGTCTTAATTTTCTACTCGTGACAGTGAGACATAAAATTGAGCATGAAAAAAACATTCATCTCTCAAATAACTTACTGTTATATTGAGCATGACGAAAGTGAGGCAAATTATAAATTGAAGGTAAAGGGCACACGTTGTTGGCGATGCACATATTAACTGTCAGCCATATTGGACGCATAGTTTGTGTTTGACAGGTATTAACGACGCGTAATGTCACGCTCGGCGATTTCCTATTTTAAAAATGACAAAGAATTTGCATTAAATATATAATAAATGCAGTGAGAAGACCTGGACCTATGGAAGTAGTCGATCGATAACCATCTACCTTTTTAGCATCGTCAAGTGGCACACTGTTACATTTTCCATATCCCTTTTACGGTAGTTTTTGCTTAGAGATTAGGCGGAGATGTTTAAAATAAAAATGCTTCTTGATAAAGCTTTGAGGATGCTCGGCTTCGTTATACGGAGCGCGTGTCACTTTAAGCACCCGTAAGTACCGGAAAACTACCTTTTTGTGTGGAAAGGATGCGCGATTGGCAATGCATTCTACTCTGAGAAAATTATTTTTATTGTTCCCTACCTTGATGTGATTTTACTCAACGATGTGGTACTCTAAGAAACAATGCAATTGACCCGCCAACACCCTTATCTGTGATTCGCCAGAGCTGTCTCAAACCAGCAATTAAAAATATGTGACACTTGATCACAGAAAGGCAGATGCCAAGGAGTGATAGTATACGACAGATCACAGCCAACAATAATTCAACTTGACACTCCAGCGAAGACCTGTCATTTCGATTCCCCATGCGGCATTTACGTTAGGAGTGATTTAAATAAATGTTTGATGAAAAACAGTAATTTTGTATCTAAGAATTTTGAATGGCTCACGGATGATTTTATAAATATCCAAATGGCCCTTGGGCATAAAAAGGGTTCCCCGCACCTAGTCTAAAGGGATCAATAGAACACGCTTGATCAAAGCATGTATCTTTGAATTTTTGATAGATGTCATAACATCATTCGGATACTACAAAGGAGCCGATGATCATTTGCATAATACCGGCCCGATTAGATTCGTCAATCGACGGACCAGTTCCTTTGATTTAATTTTAAGCAAAATATTTTTAGAATCAGCCATTCGAGCAGTACTTTTGCGAATATGGGCGAGGTTTAATAGCTGTGTTCGAAATGCAATCGGAAGAGTGAACAAACGTGACCGTATTGGTTATTGGATTGGCATCGATTAGTATTCCGTCTGTGTCTTCTCGTGTCATTCTTATCGGTGACATGCGAATCAGGAGTTTCCATTTTCGCGTCACCACAAAAAAAAAAAATCAAGGTGCCAAAGCTAAAATCTTTCCAATACATTTTGTTATGGAAGCTGGTAAAAAAAGTAAATCTAACTCATCCACAGTTTTTCATGTATCTGACAAAAAAATAAACATATGATTCCGCAGACTACTTGATCGATTCAATGACTCAATTAAGACCAAAGCACGTCATTGTGATCGCCAATGGGTTAAATTGTTTGCATAACTCAACAATCGCGTGAAATGCTCAACATGGCACGGCCGTCATAAACGTGGAAGGCCAAGAATAACTGGGCTAATATCGCATCTGATTGTATACTTAAATTAATATGTAATAATTTATATGAAACGTCACAATGAACACAGATATATTACAACTAATTGTGTGATTTAATTTAACAACTTTATTTAAAAAAAAGTAATATTCAGCGTTCTCAGAATTCTTTGCTATTTAATATTGCGCGTAAAACGTCAATATCACATAACCAATTATGTTTGTTTTTTTAGAACAATCGTGGTATTGTATTTTAGAGTTCATTGGAGCTGAAAATGATAATGGGTGCATAAATTTGTGAATAGTAATATTTTATTTTATATAAAAATGTTTCATAATATGAATTTCCGATCCGCGTTTTATTCAATTGCATAATACAATAAATCAACATTGAATGTGTGGGCAAAATATTTTTTTGGAATATTTAAAAGCGCATGAATTTTTCGATTATTTGCATAATGAGGTCACGGTGGGTTTCTGTGCATACATAATAAGACATCACACATGGTTTTAATGTTCGTTGAGTACGTATTTTTTTTTAAATGATGAACAAGGCGACGAGTGATGACCTTAACCTATGACAATCTATATGTATTTATATATAATTGAATCTACATTGAAGGTTTATAAATTTACTCTCTATACAATCCAGCACCAACACCCCTCGATTGATCAAATCAAAGCATGGATAGTTACTCTTTAGAACACTGCTTAAAACATCTAAGTTGTATTTTAGGATCTGTGGGGTCTTATTCTCGAAAATCGCAGTAATTTACCTTGACCAAAAAAAAGCATTCGTAATAATTATACAATGGAACGTAAAAGATGGGACCACACAAAAGCCCTCGTTACGACTAGAAAAAAAAGGGTTTCACATAAACAAAAAGCACCGTAAAGTCACAATATTCCCGTTGCACAATTCGACCTCAGAGATGTCCATCAAGCAAATGTCACTTTCTAAAAGCATATACATATTTCGTTGTTTTAAGAAGCAAGTGCAACGATTGGCTGAATGATCGCTGCGATGTTTATGATTCGTCAGCAAGCTTTGCAGCCAGAAAGACGCAGTTATAAACTAGTAATAATTTTATTTAGTTTATATTACATACTGCGAGTTACTATGATGGGTGAGCACCGGTGAATCCTTGTATGTTATTCATGTGAAACCTTTTTTTCTAGTCGTAACGAGGGCTTTTGTGTGGTCCCATCCTTTACGTTCCATTTTCCAATTATTACGAATGGTCTTTTTTGATTAAGGTAAATTACTGAGAGTTTCGAGAATAAGACCAACAGATCCCAAGAAAAATACAGTCACTGTATCTTACCCCCTGACATAAATTTGATTTATATAAAGTATTTTTATTATTTTATATTGTGTCTTTTCATATATATATATATGGAGTAAGAATGTTTTTCTTCATTTGCATTAAATCTGAAATACTACTGCGAGGATTAAAACATAGAGCTACAATAACTAAAATTACGCTAAACATAACATCAGTGAAATAGGCATTTTGAAGCACCCAAGAATTTTGCACAATAGCCACGCACCCTTTCGAAAGCCAACAATTACCACTATATAAAAACATTGAATAATTTGTGAAGCAATGAGTATTTTTCTATATTAGTTTTAGTTACATTTTTCAGTATGCTACCTGTGTTTCGGTAGAGGAAAAGTTGGCAAAAACCTCTTTTAGGAAAATGTATATTCGAATACTCGAATATTTTTTCGTTTACTATCAGATATTTAGAAAATCTAATATCAAGTAACATATTTTAAAAAGGCAGATTGGTACATATTTATGGCTTTAGAATTCACAACAATTCTTCGCCGCAAATATTAAAATAAAATATTTTTTATATTTTTATGATACGTAAATATGACGATGGAAATATAGTATATATTATGATTTGTTTTTTATATTTGTCTAAAGCTGTTTCATGGATATTTTTATTACTTATTTTAATGATGTTTAAATCATACAACCTGTTTCGCTTAATAAGTTTGTATATTATCTAATTAAAAGAATAAAACTTGTGCGAAAATATTAGCGATCGTAACGCCAAGAAGAATTATCAAGCGGAAGTAATCGGGAAGTTAAAATAAAACATATTATGCAATTATTAAAATAGGACCTTTAGATAATATTTTTATTCGAATTGTTTCCGGGAATATATTTAATGTCTATATTATATCATAATTTAAGTAGCACTATTTTGTAAATTATCACATTGCATTGCCTACTTGAACCATAAATTATAATAAATATAAAAATAATATTTTAATAACAACGACGAGCGGTGGTAACAAACGATCAGCACCTATCGTTGAATGGTAATACATTGCATAAATTAATCACGTAGCGTTGCGCTCATGCATGTGCTCGTACCACACACTTTTATACAAAGAATATGGCTGTAATTCTGTAATTATAAAAAGCAGTGTTACGCATATGGATATTTTACCCAAATGTCCCAAAATTTTCAGAGAAAAATATTCTTTGATCTATATTAGTCGGCAGTAGTAATTCATATTCATAAGTCAGATATAAAATGTTCAAAAATATATATTTTTTAAATACTAAAAATGAATCTACAAGTCGTAAACTATCAACTCCAACTCAAAACATTATATTGCATGTCATCAGACAGCTGACATAAATCTGAACCTAACCCACGATAAATTAGCCGTCCTTGGCATACATAATTTGACCAGCTTCCGATTGATTGATTCAACGCGACAGATTTGATTTGCGATTTGACAGATTCGTTATCGCAAAAGAGATACAAAGCAATGTCAATTGCGAAATAGCTCACTTCGGCTTTCGCAACCGCAGGCGGGAACAATGAAAATGCCAAGAGGTGAACGATAAAACTGCTCGCGTGAGCACCTACGGACAGACGGACACACACGTCGATTACCATAAGTGTAATTGGTTTTCCTGTGTGCTATTCCGTTTTTATGTCGTGTGCGATTTAGAAAATGTTTCGACTCTGCCGGAATGGTCATCGTGAGCTTAATGGTCGAAGGCGAAGTTCCTGTGTTTCGTTTGGCATCTTTGTTATGTGGAACACGTTCCTTAAAAAAAATAAGATGCGTTATGCAAATATCATAACACATCCTATTTTTATTAATATTTATAAATCTATAAAAATATATTAAAAATATTAAAACGCAATTTAATGACATAAATAAAATGAAAAGTATTCATTGTTGATTTGATTGTAAAATAATGGCATAATTCAATCGAATCGGTTTACAACCATAATTCATATTTTATTGCCTATAATCACTTAATTGAAATAGTTGTTTTCAAAAAATATGCCGTGGATATTTTTAAGTATTTTTATTCGTGGCCTAATTTTAAGAATAACGTATCAAAAACGGAATGATAGTTTCAGATTCCAGACTTAATGTCTGAAGGAAGTAAGTTCATAACTGAAGTGTTTGAAGGAAATGATTTATACATGTTTATATACCCTTCAGAATTGGCGCACAGCTAATTATGCGAAGCCTACAGGATGTTTTAACTACGGTTGACTAATAGGTCGGTAGGTAAGGCCTATGCTCGACCATAAGGAGCGGGTTGGAACATCCGTAGTACGTTTACCTCCAATACGCAATCAATCAATTCTACACAGACGAGAAAAACTTCGTTCTTAGAGAGTACAAGGGACACAAAATATTTGAATTAAGTTTCCATATGTTGGCAGCAGTGGCGTGCCGTCATTACACTATAGGGACTAGGCTAGTCCCTTAAAAACTTTTACATAAAATTTAAAAATATCAACAATACAATTACAATGAATTTAAGACGTTGTCCATATTGTTCAAACATAAATTTTTAGTAATGCCTGCACTACACTCTCTGGAAGTTGGCCAAGGTTGGCAAAGGGTGGAGAATATAGTAGGTTACTTTAGGGTTACTTCGGTCGAGTTCGGTTCTGCCCGCTCTAAAATCTTTCGGAGGTTGTCCGAGGTTACCGAGAATGGGAGGTAAAGTGACTTAGCCAGCTTCGAGCGCTTCCGAACATTGTCGGCAAAAGTCAAAGGGACCGAAGTCGGAGCTGTTCTTTCGAGCGCGAGCAGTAAGATACTTCCCCTTTCGCTCTCTCGCGTGCTAAGTGATAAGAGTGAAAGAGATAATGATATGGTGTTTCGCAAACTGGGATAAAACGAGTAACTCAGCTCAATTTGAGTATGCGCGTAGGCGTCCTATGGTTAACACGCATGTCGAGCGCTGCATCGTGGTCACGTGGTCAATTTATAATACCACATGCTTATCGGGGACTTCAACAGACTCTCACTGACATCTTTGAATATTTTAGGGCACCAAAAGGGATCAATTATATTTTTGATAGTATATTCTTCTAACAGATTTCGTTATTATATATTTTTTTATATAAAATTAAATAATTAAAAAATAATTAGTGGTACTTGACTTTGTTAAAAAAATCGCTTCGAATATCCTTATGTATTTTCCTAGATCGGTTTATATAAATGTCACACCATAACGAATTCTTATTTAGAATAATGGCGACAAATTCTAGGATAGTCACAGATATGGTGTTCGTATTCTGAAGTATCATTTTTATGCCTTATGGCATTTTGCAAAAGCCGACAAAGATTTTGCGTAAATTGAATATATATGACAGAAAAGTTTTCACAGATATTGTATTGGTGAGTGCCCACATAAACATAATAAAATGACAATTTAAAAATTTCGATTATTTGGCACATTTTTCCAGATGTATGTCACAGCAGCCACCGTGCGAACGTCATTCACGGCCGCCGTCCGGACGACATATGAAATTAGTGGCAGTGTGGCCGCTAATTTCATATGTCATATAACGGCGACCTCGGCCGACTTCAATTGAACTTCGGTTCAAGACAACTTCAAGAGAGTGTAGTGCAAGCATAAGATTATTTTGATTTGTCTTTCAAATAACAATATGAAATATTTTTTCTTTAAATAACACATACAGAACTGAATACAAATATGAAAGGGGACTCGGCTCACGAAACGATTCCTTCAGAACGAATCACAGCGAAAACAAATAACGAGCTATTGGAATCTTGCATTCTCGATTCATTAAGAAGTTCAAGTTTTGAAGACAAACAAGATGTTATTAAGATTGGTAGACATACGGATAATGAAAAATTATACTCGTCCCTTCAAGATAGTTTATTATAATTCGTC
The DNA here is from genome assembly GCF_051122295.1 of Plectrocnemia conspersa. Classification (NCBI taxonomy): domain Eukaryota; kingdom Metazoa; phylum Arthropoda; class Insecta; order Trichoptera; family Polycentropodidae; genus Plectrocnemia; species Plectrocnemia conspersa. The sequence continues at coordinate 22,027,554 of NW_028277177.1, read as the reverse complement.
AAAATGGCTAACAACGAAAAACAAGCTATTTTGTTGGCCTTGTATTCTGTTTGAAACAGATAAAGGTATATAGAATAGCATTGGTTTTTGCGTATCAGCAATTTTCATGAAGCCAAAACACGTCATAATATATAATATACAAATTGAAAATCTTTGGAAAATCTAGAATTGACGATCAACAATCAGCTTTTTTCAGAAAGGGGCAAAAATTGGCAAGTCAGTAATCGTTTTTTTTTTAATATTTTGATTCTGATTCAACTAATTTGAATGAAATGCTAATTATAATTTAAAATCACATAATCTATTATAAGTTAAGGAAATATTAAAAAGTTTGTGTAAATCTATTATAAATTCTAATAAAAATATATTAATTTTTGTGTCGTGATATAGAAAATTACAATTTTCACACGTTTTAAAATAAGGAAGCCGTTTATGTCTTGAATACATAATTAATTAATAAATTAAGTAGCTGTATAAGTTTTTCCTTTTACAATTATGGCGTAAAGAAATCAGACCTACTTTGATCTGATCTCCGATTTTATGGTAAGAGAATGCTCGGATGATTCCGAACAAATAAAAATGTTTTAGAAGCGCATCTAATTATAATATTGTGCAATTTAGAATTAATCAATCTTGAAAGTAAGCCGTTATCTTCGATTTTCACACCTTTCGAATTAACTTGAAAAATAATTATTAACTGGATTCTTAATCACGGTTTGAATATCTCTCAGATTCGGATCGCCCACAGGAGTTTTAAAAATACCGATTAAAAATTTATAACTGAGCGATAAAAAGCAAGGTGTTTAATTAAAACACAAAACTTGAAATTCTACAGAGTCTAAATGCCAAAACAAAGATTAAAAATATTTTCATTAGATAAAATATATACGGCGCTGAGATATGCTCTAAAATAGACTAATTTATAGTTACCGTATCTATGTTGTTTGCATAGATGTCGGACACAGACCCAATCGATTTGTGTTGCTTTATAGACCTTGTGTATATAGCTAACTCAATTAAAAATGATGCTTGAACCATACATTATACTGAGACCGGCCGAACATCCCATACTAGTCCAGTCAAATAAGGCGAAATAAAGGCTAAACCTCGGAATGAAAAATAACAAGCTGAAATTTTGCACAGACCTTCGTTTTGATGTTCTAAGGACAGGGTGAAAAGTCTCATAAAATATCGTGTCTGCTAATCAAGATATCAAAGGTCAAAGGTCACAAAATTTGTTTTTTTGCAAATATCTCGCGTTTTATACGTCGCACGTCATTAGATGCTTTGCAAAACTTGTAAAGCATAAAATTTTCTACAAGTTTGGTTACAATATTTGTTTTGTATCATTAACCGTTTTTGAGATATAGCGTGAAGAGTGGGAGGCGTACATCCGTTTATAGAATCCAGCGAGTATTTCTACCTGCTTAACTTGGTATAAGCTTTGAAAAAGTAAACAATCGTGAAAATTAGTCTCGGCAAGTCGTTTGAACCATAATTTTATTACTTTCTTCATTGTATTATTAGGAATTAAGAATGAAATATTGCTCGACAAGAAATTTGTGCGAAAAAATTGAAAGAATTGAGAGATGTCCTTACGGAGTATGTACCAGATGATAAGAAAATCATTTCCAAATAAAAAGAAAAATATTTAACTGATATTATAATTACAACGAAGATTGGATCATTCTCTATTTTTTCTTTTCGCGATGCTCAAGCTTAAATTTTATCCATAGCTTGGTATGAAAATAAAAAAGGCACTTCGGAAGAAGAACACTTGCGGATAGTGGAAGCTGCTGCGGCGATTATTAGAGAAGATATTCGATCTTCTGTTGTTGAGACCAAGTCCTATCCGCCCCCGAGTAAAATATTAATGAAGAAATTCCGAAAACTTTATTACATTTTCTGCAAGAAGTTATTATAAAGAACAGAAAAGGAAAGACGGGGCATTTTAAAACGAAGTACACAGCTATAAGTCATGCTATAATGACTTCCATTCGAAAACGGTCCTTTTCTTCGCAGTTATTAATAGGCCTATCTGTATTTCTTCATAGAAGAAATACAGATAGGCCAAACATCCAAAAAGACTTTTGGATGTTTTGTCAAGTTTAGGTTTTTTCGCTTCATATAGTGATACTGTAAAATGTTAAATTTCAGCTGTTTATCACCCACAGCCTCGTAATCAACCATCAGAGTCAAGTGCCTTAGTACAGTATGCAGCGGATAATGCAGAAAAATATTTATACTCTTGATGGCTATAATACTGTTTATATAATGGGAATGATAAAAATAATAACTCCAAAATCTGAAGTTATATCCGATGACCGCATAAAGAAATTTACATCAAAACCAAGTGCAAAGGAGTTAGCAGCACTATCACATATACCCCTTCTAGTGTATGAAAATCATGTCGTACCCGGATTGAGCAAGAGATTCAAGTTCAAAAGTTTAATGATGTAGAACTAACCGAACAAATATTTAATGTAGTTGATTTGTTGTGGATGTACGGAAAGTGGAAAAATATCTCACCGTTGCCAGGGTGGAATGGATTTATTGAACAACTTACAAAAAACAATGAGAACTTTGTAACTTCTCGGATTCTGTTTCTTACTTTTATTCATCATCCTGCGAGTAATATGGACACAATTTACACCACATTACAGTGTGCTATAAACACTGCCAAGAAACATGAACAAAGAACATGCTTAATAACTTTTGATCAGCCGTTGTACATAAAAGCACGTGAAATCGTAGCAGCTTCAGATGCTAACTCAGATTCATAGGGTATATAATGAATGGAAGAGGAATCAAGGAAGCTCCCAGTACAATTTATGCTTCGAATTCTGTCGACAAAATGTTGGATGGTCACGCTTTTGCAAGAAGTATCCAAGGCCATACGCTATTACTTTTTGCATTATCGATGATGATTTTTGAAGATATGGAGATTGAAAGTTATAATGCTTTAGATGGGTTCATTCAGCAGATAACAATTTGCGATGTTTCCTATGAAACTGTGGAAGAATGTGCAGGTAACTCTGGCTCCGTAGTTTACATAGCGTTATCCTATAAACGGATGCGCGCTTCCCACTCCCCGCGCTATATCTCGAAAAGCATTAACCATACGAAGAAATAATTTATGACAAACTTGTAGAAAATTTTATTTTCTATAACTTTTGTGAAGCATCTAATGACATGCGGCGCAAAGGAGGCGAGATATTTGCAAAAAAACAATTTTTATGACCTTTGACCTTTAATATCTTGATTAGCAGACACGATATCATATGAGACTTTTCACCCTATCTTTAGAACGTCAAAACAAAGGTGTGTGCAAAATTTCAGCTTGTTATCTTTCATTCCGAGGTTAAACCCTTATTTGACTGGACTAATACTACATAAAACGAATATATACATAAATGTATTGTTTAGGTTTAATCTAATATGAAAGGCCGATAAAAAAATGACAACTGTATTATTTCTGTCGAGAAATAGTTATACTATATGACAAACACCGATGCGTAGCCTTGCTTTATAAGATAAGTTTCTCCTGTACACATGTAAAGTCACGCATCCCTACCACAATAAAGCTAATTTGGCAAAGAAATTCGTTAAACTGATTCATTAAGTCAAGAAACTGCTCTTAATATAAATAGCAACATACTTTTAAATTCACTGCTATGGATTGTGTGGCAGATATAATATATTTGGCAATATTTGCACAAAAGTTTTATTTTAAAAGCAATGTGCAAGCTAATACATAGTTTTTTATTTTTATTAAATCTTCCATTGTAACCTACAGACGTAAGCCCAATGCATTACAACGGGGTAAATCTGTACCAACTGAGTAAGTCAATCAAATATAATGAATACCTACAAGTATTAACCACCAGACAAAGTCTAAGAATCGGTGACTTCTATATTAATAATTATAAATTATTTTGTGTAATATAATTTATAACCAATATGGCCGGTTTTTTTTTATAATACCGCACTTAATTATAAATACAAATTCGAGCGCCGCTGCCGGAGCTCGAACCCGCAACTTCAGAGTTACTGGTCTGAGACGTTGCGGACTACTCCATTCCCTAATTCGACTCCATACCTCATTTTTATAAAAGAGATATGCAAAGCGTATCATATAAATATATTTTATATTAGAAACATTATTATTTTATATTAGAAACATACGTTTTTAATGTAATATTCTGTTCGGTTTAAATTTCTTCGCTTCAATTGCCAAAACACACATTGTTAACTCGAAAAATAACTTAAAATCATTATTAGACAACAGAAGACGAGATCTATCCAAGTCGAACGGTGAATGCACTCTCTTCATTAACACTAATTGACATTGCTTAATGCGTGACGTCATCGACGCTACTGTTGCAACCACTAACTGGTGAAAAGAGACGTGAAAGCTTCTAGTTCCGGCTTCGCGTGGAAGAACTGAGGAAATATTGTGTTTCAATAAGTGACAAGGCGCTAAATTGAACTGTCTTCGGTTAGACGTCCGGTTAAATTGCTGGAACTGGCGCAGTTGCGCCTCGGATCGTTTATTTATTGAGTTAAATCAATGGTTAAATTGTTGAAATACTGGTCAGAGCTAGAATCGCAATGCTCGCTTTGGCAATTAGTGGGGAATGAGAGAATGAATGCATCCTAATTGGCTGTAAATAAGATTCGCCACTTCACTCATGAACATTTATTTCCCTATTGTTTACTAACTACACATAGCATCTCACTCGTTTTATTTTTCTAATTTAAGTTTATGAAAATATCACAAATTATGATAATTATAATTTGATTAACAAATAGTTTTTACGATATTATAGACACAACATATTATTATATAAATAGAAATATAATCTAAAAAAAACATTTGAAGCTTCATGATGCCTTATATGTTTTCATTAAATTTTATAGACGTCAAATATACGACAAATCTAATTATACATAAGTCAATGGAATTGCATATGATGCTTTGGTGCCATTTTAATTTTAGCTTATGTATATAGAAATAACACTAACCTCAACTAAAAGTTAACCGACGATACGTTAATATGAAACTAGTATATGGATCATGAATTTCGTTTCAACAAATCCATTGCATATAGTTAAATTAAAATATGATAATTTGTTGTATACATTTGGCGAAACCAATAATCGTTAATGATATTTTTCACCTTTTTCCATAAAATGTGTAGATAATAATTTTCATCGATGTTGTAAATGTCCTGAACATTGATGGTTCTTTAGATAAAACTGACTATACAGGCGGCCCTCGATTTTCAAACGTTCGACTTTCGCACAATTCGCTATTTCGCACATTTAAAAAAAAACATTTTTTTTTTAAAAAACGTTCTGATAGCGGTGAATCTTTTGCTTCAATCAGACGATCGTATGATACAAACAGATCTACGGTATGTTCAATTTTGCAAAATAAAAATATAATTAAAAAATACGTTAAAAATTGTGGAAAATAAAGATATATTTCCACAATCTTTAATGATATGTATCCAAAAAAACACAGCAAAAAAAAACATGGATGAAATGAAAAATCTTTGTCATCGTAGATCGATGACCAACATCAGAAAGATGTCCCTCCGAGTATTTCAATTATTCAAGCAAAAGCTCTTAGTTTACACAAAGATTGGAAGAATAGATTAAAAAAATATTTTAACACGGTTTTTCAAGCAAGTAACGGTTGGTTTTACAATTTTAAAATGAGGTATTCTTTTCATAATATTAAATTTACTGGAGAATCGGCTGATGCGGATAAAGATGCTGCAAAAGAATTTATTTCCTAATTATCCAAAATTATTGAAGATGTAAAATATTCCTCTAGCCAAATATTTAATGTAGATGAGACAGGTTTATTTTGGAAAACTCTTTAACAATGAAAAATATGAATGAAGCCTTCACGCACCATGACAAATTTTTAAATATTATGGAAGATTGTGATCCCAATGGAGAACGCATATCTCAAGTGCGTCAGGCGATCAATAAAAACATAGCATGTTATAAAATACTATATGAAGAAAAGAAAAAGAATAGTGGAAAACAGTTAACTCTTGATAACTTTTCAAAGGAAACACCCGCAAACCCCACTTAAACGTGTCTCTTAAACGCCTCTTAAACATCTTATATTTACTTGATATATAAATATTTTAAAATACACACAATTTCAATTTTTTTTACTTCCCTCAACTTTCGTACATTCAACGTTCGCACATATTTTCAGGAACCAATTATGTGCGAAAGTCGAGGGCCGCCTGTACAATGCATATATGTATGTATGTCTTTCTTAAAATTTAAAATAATTAAATAGGCAATAAATATTTTATTCTCATATTTAGTGAAAATATAAATAATTTCGTATATTCCTTGTTTTTGCTAAATGAAATCACAGACACAAGAGTGCAATTAAGAACAAAATTGAATATGATGATATATGTAGGTATGTATAATTCTAGAAACTGTGAACCCTTAGCGGCCATATTTTTACACAAGAGGATTGCGCAGATCATATTACAAAAACGCCACAAAAGCACATGAGCAAACGCATCATTTACACGTATCACGAATGTCAAGCTAAACGTCGTCAAAATGACGTGACTTCCCTTTTGTTCTATTATATAAATCATTACCTGCCTGTAGGAAGAAAAATATTATACATTTTGAATGATGTTCCAGGCAAAATAAAAACCATGCGATGATTTGGATTTAGTACATCATCTTAATGTTTTAAAAAAATTGATAGCTTAATACACATTTTTGTGACCCTACAGAAAGAATGTTTAAAAATTAGGATAAAAAAAATTTAAAGGCGAGAAAGCTTCTAGAAAAACAGATATTTAAAAATTTTATTCTATGAAAAATACTCTAAAACTATATTTAAAAGCTTCTATGGGTAAATATTTTACACTTTAAATATTATCATTCATTAGAAGAGGAGGTACTATGGCCTTATGATCGATTTAAAATTACTAAAAATATTGACTTTCCCACCAGGGCTGAGAGGGGGGAGAGGGGACAAATTCCCGGGGCTAGTTCCCCTTGAGCGACCCGACTAAAAAAAATCAGAGCAAGTATATATTTATAAAAAAGTAAAAATCGACCTCAAATAATGAATCTGAACGTACTAATGTGTATCAGGTAAAGTTCCTTCAGCCATTTTTATACATACAAGAAGTAAGAGGAGCGGAACATTGCCTTCAACAGCATCCACTTTCTAGGTAGTACTTTCACAATAAACAACATTAGTCAAAGGGATAGTTTGTAATTTTTTGATGCGGCTTCGTTTGTGTTAAAATTTATTTGCAAAATATTGTTAAAAAAAAATTTGGGTTATGAGAGGAAATATTCAACAAATATAAATTAGTATCAGTAAATTTAGATATTCGATCTGAATTTTTAGATCGAATACCTAAGTAAGAACAAAGAAATAACGAAATATCAACAACAGCACCAGCTGAATTATATTAACTTAATGTTTTATAGATTGTATTATCGGTAATTTGACAACCGGATTTAATGCAGCAAAATAAATAAATAATACATTAAATTTCATGTGGTTATTCCTAAAAAAAAAACTATAAAAAAACAGTTTCAAATCTAACCCGAAAATATTTTTTTTTTAATATGTCATTTTAGTAAATGAGAATACATTTTCACTAGTAGATATATATTTTTAACATGATATTGCAATGAACTACTAATAAAAGGGGACTGATCAAAGTATATTCAAACCGAATTTTGGTCAATAGGAGAGCGCAAAATCAATTATCACTTCTTAGAAGTCAAAAATTCACGTCAAACGCAATAAAATCGTGTCGGCTCCGTCGCAGTGGGAACGCTCGGTAACGAGCGTTCCCACTGCGACGGCGACGTCACGATTTTATTGCTTTTGACGTGGATTTTTGACTTCTGAGAAGGGATAATTGTTTTTTGCGCTCTCCTATTGGGCAAAATTCGGTTTAGATGTGCTTTATTCGATTCTCACTCGTAATATTGTTATGAAAAGTCTTAATATAAACGCTTAATAATCGAGCATTTACACTGCAATGGCACGATTTTATTGTTTTTGACCTGGACTGGAAATTCACTATTTGGCAACACTGAGCAGAAAAGAAAACACGACTAATTATCAAGTAAATATTATGAGTAAATATTTTTAATGCCTAATTAAAATATTTCGCATAAAATATGATTTCAATAAAAAATAAGTTGCAACGGTGGCAAATTTTTATATTTACTTGTAGCATAGAAAGGGTTAACTCGTACGTATTATTTTTTATTTAAGAAATTATATTACGATGTTAAAATATATAAAATGCCATTTTTGTCATGAGGCCCGGAATCATTGTTTTCCTAGGGTCCGGGTTCGCTCTCGGCGGTGCTATAAACTTTTTGCGACCTATTCCTTTAAATGCTCAAAAAATCTGATTTTTTAAGCTTAACAAAATACCTTCAGACAATAATACAGTGGGAGACATCGAGATAGATAGTGAAGCTGTCTCGAGTGATAAGATTAATGCATATTAAAAGAAAAGAACTAGACGATATTGCCTCTCACACTGATATGTCATATATTGAAAAACATGTATTCGATTGTTTGTTTGAAGTATTGTTACACACTATTAGCTCTCTCTGCACAATTATCAAAAAAAAATGTGAATTAATCCAAAAATATATTTACCATTCATCATTCCAATGGAAAAAATACTATCAGCAAAATACAGTAAAAGCGAACTGCAATTATCACGCCTGTAGAATAAACAACTTGGCTTGATGTTTTACCTGAAAAAAAAGAATAAAAAAAGGTTAATTCACAACATTACATAAACAATTACATTACTGAGCGTAAGTATTATTTATTATTTAGTATGAATAATCTATCTATTGAATGCCACATCAAATTAAATAGTGTTATTTAATTAATATATGATGTATTACTGAAATTACCCATATATTAAATTAAATATTTTTTTATTAAAAAAACATAATCAAATTTTATGAACCGTAAATTTGAACTCACAGTTAACCTTTTCACTTGTAAAACTTTTTTTATAAAAACATTATCAACGCGATAATGCGACTATTGATTTTTAATAAGAAAATATGTATATTATATATTTATCATACAATGTTAAATATTACATACAATTATATAACACAATGGCGGATATGTTAAAAAAATAACACTTTCCAAGATACTTGATGATTCAGACTCACACTACAAACATTAACGATATAATTTCGTAACTAGTGCGATACGGTGAACGACTTTATTGTTAATAGAGAATATCAAACTGTTTTTAATTTAATCAAATGTATTATATAATATTATGTTTTTAAATGATTATCTATATAAGTAAAATTAATGCGAAAAAGATTTAGTAGGCAGTCGTATTTTTTTCGTTTATAATAAGTGTGTAAAAAAACTAAAAGGATTTTTTAAGCACATTTAGAATACAATAGATACAAAAAGCAGACGTGGCGATTACGCGGATGATAACCGATTTCAAGGGTTTCAGAAATCTATTCAGGTATTCCTCTCAGGTATACACTATTCGAATTAACACATGGAAGCCGACACGCGCCCCACAGTTGAAGAAATTTATATGGAGATGTTTTATTCAAAAGATTTGTGAAACGATGCGCAGCAATTACCAAAACAACAGGATGCCCGCGGTGATGTTCTCGGACATAACATTTATTATACGATTCCGTGTGTATAATACAATATGATTATAACGGTGAACTATCTTAATAATAGATACGAAATGAGAAGAAAATATATTTTTTTTGCATATTTATGAGAGTAATAATGGCGAATAATCGGGGAAAATCAAGTAAGAAGCAAGTTTCTAATGTTAGTCTGTGATTAATGTCATATATATATTATATTATATTAGATATCAAAGAAAATTGTACGCGTTTATGTTTCGGTGACATTTATAAAAATGTCAAAATATCAGTTAGAACACGATGCGTATCAAAAACGTTTTCTATAAATATATTATCTATATACGAACAATATTGTAGCATTACGTAAAAATAACATGTAGCATATTTTTATACAAATTAAATTATTATTAATTTTTAACTATCACTTACGATTTATAATGATGAAAAATCGCTTCTATTCTTTTCATCGAATATATTTGCTTATACGTACTATATACAAATATATATGTAGATATTTCTCTATATACTTATACACTATTTAAAGCGACATGTGTCAATATATATGTATGCGATAAAATAATAAAAAAAAAATGAATTTATAAATTATGAAACAATTGTATTTTTCTATTGTAGTTACTGTTACCATAGAGATTATAAATCAATAGTTTGTTTTCTGTTTGTATTTATAACGAATAATTTATAATTTATATTTATATAACGATTTAAAAAGAGACAAAATTGTCATTCTAAGACCAAATAACCACTCATTCAACATCTGGAATTAATAAAAAATAGTCTGCCCAGATGTAGCGGGTGCTCGATACAATAGTCTGTAACACGACGTATCGTCGTGAACATCTTTTGTATTCCTGCAGTAAATCATTCTTACTTGGACTGTACTTATATATATTAACAATAGTGGGTTCAATGAAAAATACATTTGAATATAGTGAAGATGCTATAAATACTAATAATACGGGAATTATTTATGTACCGAATACGGAAGCGTTTTGGTTACGTGCCTTTCATTCCAGAGTATTTTTTTTATTAATATACTTTATTTCCGTTAAGGTTTTTTTTTAACATTCTAGGTATTTTATTTATAATACATATTCAAATAGAGCACAGTCAGTATTTGAGTACAAGAACCGCAAAAGTCGCGAAGGAAGATCAGAAACGAGGTATTATTTCGAAAAAATATTTAACTTTCTTTCAAGGAATTGTTTCATATTTAATTTAAAAAAATAATTTATCAAATAAATAATTAATATATACATTGAATAGTCATTATAATTAAAAACCCTGTTTATTTATAAACAGTGTTCCCACTGCGACGGCGCCGATTTGATTGCTTTTGGCGTGAATTTTTGACTTCTGAGAAGAGATAATTTTCCTATTGGTCAAAATTCGGTTTAGATGTGCTTTATTTGACTCTAAAATGAATTAAAATTAATTTTGCTAATATAGCTAAATAAATTAATACAATAAAAATTATATATTTTTTATGCTAAACAAATTTAAACGAGACATACATATAAACATAAAATAAAAAAAAACTTAATATTATAATTTATTTATTTATGCATAATGCGTTCACACTACAACGGCGCCAACCCGGTTTTATTGCTTTTGACGTGAATTTTTTACTTCTGAGAAGGGATAATTGTTTTTTGCGCTCTCGTATTAGTCAAAATTCGGTTTAGATATGCTTTATTGGACTCTAAAAAGATTAATTATTTATTTTGCTAATATACTAAATAATTTAATAAAATAAAAAATATATTTTTTTGCGCTAAACAAATTTAAACGGGACATGTATATAAACATAAAATAAAAAAAATACCTAACATTATAATTTATTTATTAATGCATCAAGTTCGTTGCCGAGCGTTTACACTGCAACGGCGCCAACCCGACTTTCTTGCTTTTGACGTGAATTTTTTACTTCTGAGAAGCGATAATTGTTTTTTGCGCTCTCCTATCAATAAAAATTCGTAATATTGTCAATAATTAATAAATTAATAATTTAATATTGTTGACGTCATTTTGGGGAGGGGGGGGGGGAATTGAATTTAGCCAGAAAAATGCATGTTATTTAATGAAATACGCTGATTCTTATTAATAAAATCGAAATATTAAAAAAAAAACCATTGACTGACTGACTAATTGATATGACGTCCCTGCATACACAAGTATTATTTTATTCGCCATACTTCTTTCAGTGGCGTCAATGAAGATTCTCTATAAGCTCTTTTCTGTTTGTAGAAATGCGGAATTAGGAGCAATTGATTTATTATTAAAATATAAAAATCACGTACAAAAAGCAATACGACCATATAAATAATACTTAGTGTTATTATCTATGCAGCTTTTTTAACACTACAATAACGTGTATGTATATTTATATGTACGGTAGACCCCATGGTAAACTGGGGACGTGCTATTTGGGAGCGTGTAGTTGGGGGACTAGAAAATACATTTAGTGACATATCTTAATTATCGCTCACTCACATCCAAATGACGCGTCCAAAATTTACCGTGTCTATTTAATAGATATTGACAATACCAACAAAGAAGATTCGTTATAAGCTTTGTAGAAATGTGGATTCAGGAGCAGTTGTTAAATTATGAAAATTATAAAAATCGCATTTATAAATCAATATAATGTCACTCTCAGCACTACGATATCCAAATTTGGTTTAGCATATGTTTATATATTATATGTACATACGAATGAATTATCGTGTACGCGCCGATTTAAGCATAGCGAAACATATTGCGTCTAAGCCAACGCGTTGCTATTTTACAGCACGTAAAAATTGTAAACGACACTACTAATACGTTATCACATGTGTTATAAGTACAAAGACGTAATTAAAGCACCGGATAACATTCGCCAAACATCTTCTGTCAAACTGAATAAATATAGGAAATTCTACATTGAGTTAGTTCTAAACTATTTTTCATGGACATTTAACGGTTACTATGCTGGTAAGAGCTTCATGGCTTCACTAAATTATGCTTTACAATAAATAAAAAATACAGTAAAACACTAGACCTAATTAAATTTCAAAAACTCATGTTTATGCATTCAAGTCACTAAAAACTGATGAATTCAGAATATAGTAGAATATGCATTTCAAAAATTGGTTTCAAAGCATAAAAAGCAGTCAGTACCAATTAAACGTTATACAAACAACTCATTCAATTAAAAAAACAACGGTTAACTTTGACAATGATTAATTGTCAACCCTTCATAACATATAAACCATTTTTGATCACAAGTCACATACACTCGCCCACACCACGTCCTTTAAATAACCAATCGCCCTTTTATCGCATTCATCAAACACACGTATCGAATTGGATACGGGCTAATAACTCACTTCAATAAATCACTTTGAACCAACTTTATAATCATAGCGAGCAAACAAACACTGGCTATTTATATAAGCTCTATGTTTGTCTACAACTCGATGTAATTATTTTTTTTATACAATGATATGAAAAATAGATTGTTAAGGTGTGCACCAAAAAAAAGTAAACGAGATTTTAATTCAAATTGAAACAGTGCTGTTAAATTAAATCGGAGCGACGAATTAAAATTGTTGAAATAGTGTGTCATGGAAAATCCTTGTGTGGTACTACTTCGTAGGCGAATACACGCGTGTAGATTTTTTATAAGACTATTTTCAATTGAGGCATTGATTATCAATAACTGCGTCTATAATAGTTGCTGCTTGCTTGTTGTTTTGATCCATATTTGATTCACTCCTGAATTTTTCAATAGTACGATAGACCAGTGGCAATAGTCACCAAGATTAATATTACTATTATTAATAATTTTAGTAAATAAATCACCTCAGATTGATTTAGATGCGATGCAGCAGTAAATATACATTTTTTAGATTGTCGATTAAAGATTATGTCAGTTGCAGCATGTTCATTTTACTCAATTGACAAGATAATGTACGAAGAAGTTTTCCAGTTGAGTGTGCAAAAATAATGTGCATAGACGTCTCCCTAGTTTTCTCAGTTTTTAATTAAAATGATCAATTTTATAGTCCAACCTCATTTCACGCACAAAACACACATTGTTATAGGGCAACGTACTCGGTTATTAATTCCGGTGACATTATGGCACGGGGAACGCTTTCCGGTCTACCGTCAGTCGAAATGGCCAAACGACCGACCAGCAGCTCAGAACCGTCCCCCAATTTCAGAAGCTCTGTACTTGCATGCATTTAATAATTGTATCGCATGACATTTTAAAGAACAACATAATATCACAGATGGTCTACCCACGATAGAGGCAGATTTACCCACGCGCAATAAAAACTGTCCTTTTGCAAATCAGACATTCAAACTGTAGGCGGTTCGATCACCTTTGTCAAAGGGAGAGCAGGGGCGAGGCGAAAAAATGGTTAGAACGACTGGAAACCGTAGCTTCAAACACAAAGGAGATAAGAAAATCCCTATATATTAAATAGACAGCAGCAAAGACTTGAAGAAGAATATACATAGAGTGTGTAAACACAAATGCCGCAACGCTGTCTGGTTTTGTATGATTCAACCATTAAAGAATCTCAGAATCCTTTGGAGATTACGTAATAGCAACACATACACCTTCCTCGACTGGATCCAGAAGAGATGGAAAGCCTGAGTCATTCCTTTGCAGAAGTGGTTCAACCGCCAAAAACGGTTTATCTCTATTAACCCGATCATCGATGACGAATAGCTTAAGACTTCCAAAATCGATAAAAACATTTCCTCCCGATATGTCAGATTGAAAGATATCAAACAGAATAACTCTCCAATGATTCAGAGAGTCGTTACCTGAGGAATGTTAATGAATGTTGTATAACAACAACGGTTTAAAATCATTCTTATGAAGTTCAACAGTTTTCCGCATAGAGAAGAGCCACAATTTGTATGCGTTAAGAGAGCAAACTGAGATCAAGGAAGTTATTATTAGATAAATTATGAGTCAATGTTGTCTCGTTTATTCTTGAGGATAAAGCACTTGCTTTATACTGTATGTATTTTAAAATTCAATAGCACAATTTTATGGTAGTATGGATGCACCTGTATTCAACTTGATACATAAATGCACCAATTTATATTACTTCTTAGATATATATCGTTTGTATCATGTAACTATTTGTAGAAAATTGTCGCTTGGCCATTCCTTTCGTTCCAAAATCATCGCTCCGATGAGTATTTAGCTCATTCTGGAGTACCACAGGAATACAATTTGGGTCATCTGCTTTTTTACTCCTTATCAATATTTATTATACACTAATGACCTAAAAGTGTTTCATATTTGCACAAATTTGTATTCACTCTCTTTACAAAAATACCTAGAGTCGCTGTGGAGGTAGTCAATCGACAATCGACTATATTTCAACATCACGAAGTGTCACATTTTCTAAATCACCTTGCCCGGTAAAATTCTTACAGCTTAGGCGGAGGTTTTTTAAGTAGAGATTGTGATCAAAAACTTTCGAGAAATTCTGAATAATTTGAAATTTCGAGAATCCTGTTTCTCGAAAAATATGAAAATCCTGAGAATATACCAAATTTTTCAATTATTTATATATAGATAAATTAAATCATTGTCCGAAATATCGTAATTCGCATGTTATGCTTGAGTCATATATTTGTATAGACTAGTGGTAGCGAACCTAGGGCACGCCTGCAAGAGATGGCACGTACAACAATATTTATTTAATGCTCTCATTCATCCGATAAAAAACCGATAATATCCTACAAATCCGATTAATTGTCGCCTGATCAGTATATTACTGTCATTAAGTACAATATATGAAAAAAATATTAACGCACAGTTTGGTTTCCGCAAAAATCACTCGACAACACACCAACTTAATAGTTTAACGAAGCACATATGCGCTAATTTTAATATTAAAAAGAGCACGGGTCTTTTAATGTTAGATATAGAAAAAGCTTTCGACACAGTATGGCATGACGGTTTGATTCATAAACTATACAAAAACAAAAACTCTGACTATCTGGTAGGCTTAACACGCTCATACCTGAAAAGTAGAAGCTATGTTGTTTCACCAAATACTGAATACTCGATCCAGCGTAAAATTTCAGCTGGAGTGCCTCAGGAAAGTTTGCTCGGGCCGTTCCTCTTTATCTTGTATACGAATGATATTCTAAAAATAAAAAATCGCTGACGATACACCTACTTTAACCAGTGCGTACAGTCTTACAACCAGTCGCAAATAAATTACAAAAATCTTTTGAAATCGTAAATAAATATTTTGAGGTGGAAAATTAAAATCAACCGAATTAAAACAGAAGCAACTATTTTTTCAAATGTAGACAAACTCTGCCACCACCTATTCGATCTAAAGGGCTTGCCGCCATCGCGGCTCTTAGACCGATATTTAATATAAAAAGCGCGCTAACTATGGGAAACGAACATTGCATAGTTATTTTTAGAAGGCAAGTCAATGAATGATATCTCATTTTAAATAACATAACGTTATACATACAGCTGTGGCCAATTGAAAGTTTCATAGACAATATTTCACATAAAACTTGTTCTATTGTATTTTTTATTAAAGGTGAAATTATGGCAAAATAATTTTATTAATATGTTATAAAAGTGTTTTATTTACAAGCTTCTAATTTTTAAATGTCCTCGATATTGTTTTCTATAAATAGAAGCAAAAAAAGGTCGCACGCACGTGTTGAGGTAGAGGCTCGCCATTATGCGCTTGCTGGGACGACGAAAAAATGCACGTTTTCCAGAATTTACGCAATTATACCTTCCTAACTTTTTAGCAATATCAACGGAAAACAAAAGTTAGCAATTATAATTATCTATTATAAATTCAAAAACGTGTAAAAAATGCATCAAAGTTGATATAAATAATCAAAATATGTATAAGAACCGCAACTTTCAATTGGCCACAGCTGTAAGTAGTCTTCTTTGGTATAAAAAGCATTATCATATAGCATTCCGTACCATATGGTTCATCAGGACACTGATAATATAGATCATTACTTGATTTGCTGGTAATATCCAACAATCAATAAACCTGGAAGATGTATTTAATGAGAGTTTAATTAGAAAACCTCATAGTTTTGAAACCTTCCGCGATAAATTAAGTTACATTGAAGATTTCAGAGCCTCATGTTTAATTAAATTATTAGCATGTGTGATTCTTATCGAGACCCAGCAATCCATAACAATAAGGTCAACTTTTAACCAATGTAATCAGAAAGATGACAAAAGTTACATATTTTAATGTAACTCATTTGTATGCCAATTATTCATAAGTTTAATTACCATTTTATTAACTAGAAACGGATGTTTCTGAATTGATTAATTAAAAATTTGCCCGGAAACACTTTATTTATTATAAATATTAATAACACTGATTCAATCAAATTTTGTTTTGATTATCTAAGCTCTAATGTGTCAGTATCAAGTGATACAATCCACTATCCGTTATCTTATTTTAAGAATTTGTAACATGAGCATTAAATTTGTATTATTTTTTTTATACTAGATTGCAGGTATTGCAATGCAGTTATTATATACTGTTTTTTTGTTACATATGGCCTATTTTGCGATACTGTTATCTCATGTTTGAAATTATTCTTCAAAAACATCTAAATAGATCCAAAATGCTCTCACTACAAATCTTCATACGCTTTCGTCTAATAATAATCTGGCGACGTTTTTCAATCTGTCATTGGAAAGAACACAGCTGGCCGGTCAGATGACAGTATTTTCCCACGTAGCAGAGTGACAGTTACTTTTTTCGCCGGTCGATCGTGTCTTCTTCGGAAAACTTCCCGGTCACGCTCCGCGTGCGTGCCACTTCGTGACAATGCCCGAAAAAGAGACAAAGAACCGTACGTATTCAACCTTGCGAATCTGTGGTCAAGGCTCTGTCTTTTTGGAGGTCACGGTTGATGAAGAGTTGCAAATCAAGCACCGCAATGCCTTTTCCCACACCGGGAGGTAAAAGCACCTTGTATTGTCGGCGTGGGCATTTTCATGCAAATGCCTACGAGTGCGTTACTGTCTTGTATTATATTACATGCTGGTGTTCAATGGCTTTGGATTCTCGAAGGCATTTCAAAGGCGTTCGCCGACTCTTCGATATAACTGAAGATAGCATAGCTGTCTAGATTTTAGTGGATGATAGTTTAAGTGGAGAATATATGAGACTAGATTGCGATGAGAGGATAAAAGCTATCCACATTCAACTTTCAAATGACATCATATTAATCAACCGATATCTAATAAGAAATGATTGAACTTATCTGCAGAATATACATAAATATGTACATAGATAAGAACCAATCTTCTATCGATTCTGATTTGCACTCAATAGCATAAATGTCACTAATGTAATTTAATGAATGATTTAATCGAATATAATATCTCGAAAAATAGAGATTGTGATATTTAGGAGTAAGCATTATTTCCGTCTTAGGTTACGTGATCAAAATATTTTAAAGAATACTGCTCTATGTCACTCTACAACCCGCAGCTAAAAATCGCCGAAAAACGACGGATTGTCGACACCATCCCTCAGAAACCTTAATGCCTGCACTACTCTCTCTGGAAGTTGTCCGAACCAAAGTTACAACTGAAGTCGGCCGAGACCTATAACATCGGGGAAGCGACCACACTGTCCCAAATTTCATATGCCGTCCGGACGGAGGCCGTGAATGACGTCCGGACGGCTTCTGTTGCGTACAGCTGGCTTATTTACGCACGATAGAAAAATGTGCCAAATAATCGCAATTTTTAAATTATCATTTTATTAAGTTTGTGTGAGCACTCACCAATACAATATCAGTGAAAGCTTTTCGGTCGTAAATATTCAATTTACGCAAAATCTTTGTCGGCTTTTGCAAAATTCAATAAGGCATAAAAATGATACTTCAGAATACGAACACCACATCTGTGACTATCCTAAAATTTGTCGCCATCGATTCTAAATAAGAATTCGTTATGGTGTGACATTTATATAAACCGATCTAGGAAAATACATAAGGATATTCGAAACGGTTTTTTTTAACAAAATCAAATACCACTAATTATTTTTTAATTATTTAATTTTATATGAAAAAAAAATATAATAACGATATCTGTTAGAAGAATATACTATCAAAAATATAATTAATCCCTTTTGGTGCCCTAAAATATTCAAAGATGTCAGTAAGAGTCTGTTGAAGTCCCCGATAAGCATGTGGTATTATAACTTAACCACGTGACTACGATGCAGCGCTCGACATGCGTGTTAACCATAAGACGCCTACGCGCATACTGAATTTGAACCGAGCTACTCGTTTTATCTCAGTTTGCGAAAAACCATATCATTGTCTCTCTCACTCTCGTCACTTAACACGCGAGAGAGCAAAATGGAAAGTATCTCACCGCTCGCGCTCGAAAGAGCAGCTCCGACTTTCGGAAGCGATCGAAGCTGGCCAAGTCGACTGAATTACCCCCACTTTACCTCCCGTTCTCGGTAACCTCGGACAACTTCCGAGAGATTTTAGAGCGGGCTGTACCGAACTCTACCGTAGTAACCCACTATATTTTCCATCCTTGGCCAACCTTGGCCAGCTTCCAGAGAGTGTAGTGCAGGCATAATAAGTGATAAACTATAAGGGAATTCCACCAGGTAAGTAGAATGTGAACGCGTCGATTAATGCACTATTTTTTTTGACAAATTTATGCGAAAAAACTAATAGTTAATAAAAAAAAGCATAATAATTGTATAATCAATATATATAGACAATAAAAAACACACGTCAAACAGCGTATTTACTGTCAATACACTGAAGGTCTGTTGACAGTTCTTGGCTTGCACAGTACAGAATGGAGACTTTTCATCGACTCTTCGAAAGTGAGTTTAAAAGCTGTTTTGATTCACAATGGAATTTTCAATCATGCATGCTTCAAATATCAAAAAAACGTACGACAACATGAAGTTGCTGTTGACAAAAATTGCGTATGAAAAATATGTGGCGACCTGAAAGTAATATGGCTATTACTTGGTATGCAAACGGGATACACGAAGTATTGTTGTTTTCTGTGAGCACATTATCCCTAGCGCGAAGAATGTTCATCATCTACTTCTAGTAAAATCTGGAGATATCCTTCTTCCACCCTTACACATTAAGTTGGGCTTAATAAAAAACTTTGACAAAGGCTTGTTTAAAGATGGAGATGGGATAAAGTACTTGAAAAAAGTTTCCCATGATCAGCGATGCAAAAATAAAAGAAGGAATCTTTGTGGGACCACAATAAGAAAGGTTTTGACTATTCTGTATTTCAATTTAGTGTTGGGACAGTTTGAGCTAGCCACTTGGTCAGCCTTCAAAAGAACGTAGTTACAAATATATACATACGTAGGCCTACAAATATATGGGATGTATATGTCTTTTAAAATCCACTTTCTACACTCTCATCTTAATTTATTCCCCGAAAAAAATCAGGATATTGCGGAAAATGAAGTTCATCTATGCTAGCCGACTATTGCTGGACGTTGCAGAGAGACTCTCAATATACGTACTCAACTCAACTTAACGCAGAGAAAAAAATCGTAATTAAAAAATAAAAATTTAAGCCTGACTCGAAAAATAATTAAAATAATAGCATATAGATGTACAGACATAAGTAAAAAAAATAAGATAGAACTAAGAAATAAGCTGTTTGAAAGAAGCTCTATGTTTCTCAAATCAACGAGAAACCAGCAGAAATTCCATATTTTTGAAATACAATTCTAGCAATAGAAGATTTAAGCATAGGTTGTACTAGATTATGTCCTTTTTGAAGCACTTATGATGTGCTTAAGATTTTTAAAATGACAAATACATGAAGATTACACTTAACCCCTTATTCTTACAAAATAATTATACCACCACCTATACAAAGTTTTCATCTTTTATCGGTAATTCCTACGCATTGGGCAAATCTCATGATATTTCGAGACTGAAAGCATGACATTGAATATAATGCGGTGGCGCCACATATGTAAATAAAAAAATCCAAAAATATCTTGAAAGAAAGTGATGATCCTTGGACATCTTCTTGACACAAAGCATCCCACTTTCGGCCCACTTTCTCAGCAGTCAGCACAATTGGCACAAACAAGCGACCAACTCAGTTATGCAACTAACACAAACGCAAGCGCGTGCGATAACTATTACTCTTACCGTGACGTGGGATCAGCGGTATATATTGTTCATCGGTGGCGTTTTTCGCCACATTTTTTTACTTAAGATCCCTAGAAAAAGGCAAATTCCCGCGGAAAACTTTCAGCAACAAACAAACAATGCGTATCGCCAATTAAGCAACCCAAGACTTAAGTAACTCAATAGCTGCGAGCAAATCACATGTGTATCGAATACCTTAAAACTATCCAGTTACCGATATCGATTACTACGAATATTATCGATAATGGCTAAGGTCGCACAGGTGCTTAATTTTATACATATTTTCGCATTCAGCATCCGTCCAAAAATAATAAACCAACTCACGCACTATAAATACGATTCCGTCGAATCTTTTCAGAAAACATCTCTATGCTCGCGTTCTGCGAAATCTATTATTCTATGAGATCAATGTAATGGGTTTTCCTGGCGCGGTCGGTTCACACATGTTTGCGAATTTGTTCTTTAAAAAACAAAGAACGAGACCTTGTTGGTTCAAGATAAAATAGTATATCCTCCTAGAGATTATTTTAACGGCCCGCATTATTTATTGTGTTGTGCAAACATCTGAGGTTGTTCGATAAGAGTTTTTTATGCTCTTTGTCATAAATGCGGAACATGTGTATGTTAATCATTTTTTATTGAGAATTTAATTTTCTCATGGATTGTGTGTTTTATTATACAACATTGAAAGCACCATTGTTATAACGCTCTTTATATATAACAAACTAAATTTATAGATTTTCGATTGGTAATATTTATAGCTGTAACCAAGCCAAGAATTTTAATCGTAATTGACCATTGTAATAAAATTTAACAGCAATAAACACTTCTATTGTAGTTAATGACTTATTATTTTCATCACAAAAACTTTTTCACGCATTAAACTAATTGACAGGTTATATAATAAGACACATATATATATAATCAATCTTCTTGACTTCACAATATATCACTAAAAACATATTTAGAAATGAACAGTATACCGTAAAACTCAAACTGAACAAAGAAAACATAGAAGGGTTCTAAAAACGTATACATATGCCATATATTTGTGAGATGTCGTACATATTAAATTTCAATAAACACATTGAAACAACTTTCTGAAGCATTTTCGTTGTACCGATCTACTTCAGGTTCAATTAACGAATAGTAATATAGTGTTTTAGGCCCTAAAATATGAATTATTGATTTTTAAAAATAAAATAACTTATTGAGATAACTAAAACGATGGCACACGGCACGACATAGGATTGCATGCCGAGCGAAGAGCGATTTGGGCTTCAATAAAGTGACCACAAATGTTGATTAGATAACAGAAGTTTGGTTGCTTTTTCGAAAAAAATAAAGCGATAGTAAACATTAAACCGTAAATATTTGTACAACCTAAGAAATTCAGAGCTTACTTAACAGAAGTAAGATAAGTACTCGTTACGTATTATTATTAAACGCGTTTATTTTTTTATAATACAAGTTTTTAATTTAAATTACTTTTGAATTCATCAGGTATCATGCAGCAGGTAGCAAAAATTATGTAACTAAATAAAATCGTTCATAATAGAAAAATCTTGCAGTTTTAAATGATATTTATTTTAATTTTATTCGAGTGTTGTTGCCGGGGCTCGAGCCCGCAACCTCAGAGTTACTTGTCTGAGACGTTACGGACTGCGCTATTCCGTCCTTATGCCTGCAAGGTTGGCCAAGGACGGAGAATATAGTGGGTTACTTCGGTCGAGTTCTCTCTCGGAAAAAAATCTCTCGGAAGTTGTCCGAGGTTACCGAGAACGGGAGGTAAAGTGGGGGTAATTCAGTCGACTTGGCCAGCTTCGATCGCTTCCGAACATTGTCGGCAAACGGACCGAAGTCAGAGCTGCTCTTTGGAGCGCGAGCGGTGAGATACTTTCCCTTTCGCTCTCTCGCGTGTTAAGTGACGAGAGTGAGAGAGATAATTTATTTATTTATTTATTTATTAAAATTATAACCATCGTGACCTGATATGGTTTTTCGAAAACTGAGATAGAACGAGTAGCTCGGTTCAATTTCAGTATGCGCGTAGGCGTCCTATGGTTAACGCGCATGTCGAGCGCTGCATTGTGGTCATGTGGTCAAGTTATAATACCACATGCTTATCGGGGACTTCAACTGACACTTACTGACATCTTTGAATATTTTAGGGCACCAAAAGGGATTAATTATATGTTTGATAGTATATTCTTCCAACAGATATCGTTATTATATTTTTTTTCATATAAAATTAAATAATTAAAAAATAATTAGTGGTACTTGATTTTGTTAAAAAAAATGGTTTCGAATATCCTTACGTATTTTCCTAGATCGGTTTATATAAATGTCACACCATAACGAATTCTTATTTAGAATCGATGGCGACAAATTCTAGGATAGCCACAGATGTGTTGTTCGTATTCTGAAGTATTTTTATGCCTTATGGCATTTTGCAAAAACCAACAAAGATTTTGCGTAAATTGAATATTTACGACCGAAAAGTTTTCACTGATATTGTATTGCCCACACAAACTTAATAAAATGACAATTTAAAAATTGCGATTATTTGATACATTTTTCGATCGCGCGCAAATATGCCAGCTGTACGTGACAGAAGTCGCCGTCCGGACGACATATAAAATTTGTGGCAGTGTGTTCGCTTACTCGAAGTCGTAGGTTTCGGCCGACTTCAGTTGTAACTTCGGTTCGGACAACTTCCAGAGAGTGTAGTTCAGGCATAAAAATCAATATCAAGTACATATAAATTAGTTTTTAAATATTCGATCTTTTCAACTATTTGAATATCGACTAGTAAAAAGTCGAAGAATCGAGAAATACAGTTTAAATAATAAATACATATGTTATTCGTAACAAAAAAATTAACAATAAAACGTATCAAAACCATGTATTTTAATTCTAATAATTATATATCATTAAGTGTTTTAAACTTTAAATCAGTATGAAGTTTCATTTAATGATTCCTGCTGCCGAAAATACTACAATTTAGTATGCTTAAAAATATTATCATAATAAATTACTTAATGAACATTATTCGTATTGATTTAAAAAAGCTGCACAAAATGAGTGATTTGTGAAATTTCTGCAATTAAAAATTGTTTTTTTTTTTGTTATAATTTTATTTGTCAGCAATCATTGGTATAGCCATGGCTGTTATAAATAACATATAGATAAGAAAAATTTCGCAAAACAAAAATGCACAATTGAGCTGTAGATAATGCAGCGGTACAACAAAGAATGTTGTACCGCTGCATTATCTATGTAATACACAAAGACTTAAGAAATAATACACAACTGTGTTTTTGAAGTTGGTCGGATTTTGGTATTTTTAGAAAAACTTTATCCAAATCACAGAATAGGAAATCTTGTTCTGTGATCCAAATAGAACTATGGGTCGTATTTATTTTTTAATAAGCCCACGTTTGTTTAAAATATGAAAATATAACTCAAATTCTTGGAATTAGCTCCAGAAGGACTGAACTAATTAAAAAAACTAACAAGATGACCCATAGTTCCATTTTGATCACAGAACAAGTTTCAATTCTATGATTTGCATAAAGTTTGCGTTTGAAAATTGACAGTTGTATATTGCAGTAGAGAAATATAGTAAGCTAGTAAGATTTATTCTATACAATTGCAAATTCATTAAATTAAGTTAATGATGTTATACTTTAATATATATAAACCTAACTTGAGTTCGGTTTAAATGCGGTCATAGCTACTTCATTTTTATAAGCGGATCTATTAAATTCTCAATACTTTTCTTAGGATGCTTGCCCTTTAACTGTCATTAAACATAATTATATAATAACAAGCGCGGCACCAGGAAGTAACTATTTTACAGATATTTAGCTTGATCGAGGAAGTCTAAGAACTTCCAAGTATAGTTTGCCGTTATTTTTGGTATCAATCAAAATGTTTGAAGACTAGCGAATCGCGGTTAATAAATTATATCAATCATCTCGAATACTGGATCAGCATCTGTTTTTATAATAACCACTCAGTTGAGCGATTTTTTTTTGATGTTATAAAATGAACTATACGTGTCGATAAACGATCATCAAAAACAACGCGTTTGTGCGTGCTGTATCTATTCCGAGATAACTTTGAAGATTATATTTTTTCTTCGATACGCCTATTACAAACACGCGATAGCACTTTTATCGAGTTATAAAATACAAACACGATTACGCGCAATCAGAACCAGAAGAATGCAGAGCTGAACTGAGCTATAAATCTCACGTGGTGAAATTGGCATGGATATGTAGATCCAAGATCGCATAACACTTTCCCTGACCGCCTCGAATTGCGCAACCAAAACTATCCATCGATATGAGGTTCTCTAAAGAAGACAACTCTAGAATTGCAAGTCGACTTTCTTGCTGCGTGAGGACGTTTTAATCAGTTCGATGCGATTTCCACGTATGCTTTCAACGTCGATTATATCACGTCGAAATGACGTGTCATTGTACAAACATTTAGCGTCCCTTTGTCTCTTGAGTGTTTTGTTGAGATGAGTTGTCTCGAGACGACGTCACCGCAGCGAGACTTCCAAATCGGGAGCTGATTGGATAAAAGGATCGATGGTGGCAATGATCCAATTTATTTATTATTTTTTAAATAGCGCCAATTAGTCAAAAACGATTTGACCCTGATGGTCTAAGTATATTTTTAACAATAGCTGTCCCTAAACTGTAAATCTTAATCGTGTAAAGCTATTATCAAATCATTTAACTGCTAGTTAGAAAGAATATTCCTTTTGTTCTCAACACAGTCATTGTATTCATAACATATGTATTCTTTATTAACGAATCTTCAATATCGGAAAATAAACTTGATGTTGAAACACACTTTATATTTATGTACTGTTTTAAGAAAAAAACTATCTGTACGTAGCTTCAGATGTTTCGCATGACCGTAATCAAGGTTCACTGTCGATGAAAACCTCGCTGCATCACTGTCATCCCATATGCACAGTGCTCTAAATTACACATCTTGTAACCATAAATTTGTATACGCTGCACACTGCAACAGCTATCACGAGATGGGAAACAGTTCATAGTTGAATCACTGCTACGTCTATCTATATCTATACACTGCTTGAACGTTTGTTTTCTTCTTGTTTCACTGCAGCATCAGCGTCGCAAGGAAGCCGAGAAAAATAAAGACGTCTATTTCGGCGACGATGAGATCATACGACGCTCTCCAGGACATTCTCAATACCTGATGGTAGCTGGCCAGATGTTCTGGGAACGATTCTGGTTCGGTTCTTCGGTAGGAAATCGCAATAAAAGTCGATTTTGTTTATGATCTGCCGACTTTTGCGTTTGAACCCGAGTCAGATTTTATATATCCGCTCGTATTATATTGATATCGTATGCATATTAATTTTAATATATTTAACATGATGATCGTGCTATAAAAACATTTTTTTTTATTTTAATTTTTAAAAAAAAAAAGTTTTAATAGCAGTGAATCTTTTGCTTCAATCGGACGTTCGTATGACAAATAGGTCTACGATATGTTCAATTTTGCAAAATGAAAATATAATTAAAGAATACGTTCAAAATTGTGGAAAATAAAGATATATTTCACAATCTTTAATGATGTTTCCAAAAAAACATGGATGAAATGGAAAATCTTTGTCATCGTAGATCGATGACCAACATCAATAAGATGTCCCTCTAATTATTTCAATTATTCAAGCAAAAGCTCTTAGTTTGCACAAAGATTGGAAGGATAGATTAAAAAAAAAATTAACGCGTTTTTTCAAGCAAGTAACGGTTGGTTTTACAATTTTAAAATGAGGTATTCTTTTCATAATATTAAATTTACTGGAGAATCGGTTGATGCGGATAAAGATGCTGCAAAAGAATTTATTTACTAATTATCCAAAATTATTGAAGATGTAAAATATTCCTCTAGCCAAATATTTAATGTAGATGAGACAGGTTTATTTTGGAAAACTCTTTATCAATGAAAAATATGAATGAAGCCTTCACGCACCTTGACAACTTTTTAAATATTATGGAAGATTGTGATTCCAATGAAGAACGCATATCTCAAGTGCGTCGGGAGATCAATAAAAACGTAGCATGTTATAAAATACTATATGAAAAAAAAAAGAATAGTAGAAAACAGTTAACTCTTGATAACTTTTCAAAGGAAACATCCGCAAACCCCACTTAAACGTGTCTCTTAAACGCCTCTTAAACATATTATATTTACTTGATAAATAAATATTTTAAAATACACACAATTTCAATTTTTTTTACTTCCCTCGACTTTCGTACATTCAACATTCGCACACATTTTCAGGAACCAATTATGCGCGAAAGTCGATGGCCGCCTGTATGCGGTTTATATATGTATATATAATTCAGCGGTATTCATAGATTGAATTGTTGATGATACATTTTGGTACGGTTTGTCGACACCACCCCTCAGTAACGTCAAAAATCGTTTCATTGAAAATGCCATAAATTACATCCCAACATTCCTAGCAAAAAAAAACACTAGGATTGAAATATGGACACGACTTGGCAGTGGGAAGTATTAATACCTTTATGCAATAGAGTATTTTTTATATGTATGTATTTGTTTTAGTTATAATTATTTTTTTTATTTTAATAATTAATATTAGCTAAATAAATTATTAAAAAAAAATTTTTTTAAGTCAAATAAAGCATGCCTAAGCCGAATTTTAACCAATAGGAGAGTGCAAAATACAATTATCCTTTCTCAGAAGTCAAAAATCCACGTCAAAAGCAATAAAATCGTGACGTCGCCGACATTTATAACTGACTGTAACATTTATACATAGCATGGAATTAAATAATGATACGTATGTAAAAATGTATATATTACTACATATGGAAAAGTTTAAATCATATAATTTTACTAGCACCTGCCAGATAAATTATATTTTCAGTGGTAAAAATATATATACCAGTGAAAATGTACACTGAAATTACATATTTTAAAAAATATTTTCGATATATAACCCGAGAATTTACGGTTTAGAATTATATACGTCATTTCAGCTGTTTCCGTGGGGGGGGGGGGCAACAGTTTTTTAATATTCAAATTTCATCAAGATTCATAGTATTTCATTAAATGACATGCAATTTTCTAGCCAAATTCGAGGAGGGGGGGGGGGGGGTGCAAATACCCTCCAAATGACGTTCCTGCACTTTACCATAGCTTACATACTGACACCGGCCACTTACGTAACTCGAAATAAAGCTAGCCAGACTGTCCGAAAAACCGATATTGCTTAACTTTTAACGACCGGTAGACGTCTGACTATTGATCTGAAAGACCTGGGTTCGAATCCCATATGGCCTTCAGTGTTTTTAAATTTCTAATGTACATTAGATAATTATAATTCCAATCGATCAACACAGATTAGATTTATATAGATATTTCTAATCTCACGGATTAATATCGTGATGATTACTTAACATCGAATTAGATTGTGCGTATTAGGTATTAAAAATGTTCTAATAATGAGCTATTTCAGCTCATATAGAACATCTTATATGTAATAAAATTAAATGACGGACGGATGGCAATTGAACACAGATTGAGCTGCTGCAGTAGTATTTATTTGAAGTATATAATTGCAGCGGGCAAAGCGAACTGGCAACAGGCTGATTCTCTTTCCACTTTCCACACGAGCACTTTTTTCCTGCATCTTCCCACTCGCTACTAGCGTCGGAAACAAAACATACTTAGCCAGATTTTTACTATTAATAGGAAAATCAGATTAAAATTTAGCATGAAAAGTGTTGAAATAGCGCTCCATATTTCTTTTTTTAAATATTACGAAAGAAATCTTAATGACGAAAAAATATATTAATTCCAATTCTTGTCTTTTTTAAATTACTTATAATCTACAACAAATTGATAATAATAAAAAATCCGATTGAAAAAAAACAACACTAAATATCTAGAAATGTGATGTTTATACGCGTTATGCCAACCAACTGTGAATATTTTGATACGTTGTTTCGCGATCGACCGTGTTATAGTTTGTGATCGACCGGTCGATCGCGATCGACTTGTTGACGGGACCTGATCCAAGTTTATACTTTACGTGCACGCAATGATATTTATCAAGTGCTCAATTGAATAATGATTGAACGAAACTTACATAAACAAATTTGTTAGTTTTGCATTAAATTACACGTTTAATACCAAAACGATTCTAAGAACAGATGGCAATAAGGTAATAGCGCAAATTAAAAGAACCTTTTGCGGTCAGTTTGCCCTCAGGCACGTTGATCTATAAAAAATACACCAATAGACAACCGTTTTTTACCGATCTAAAAACATGAAATATGTATCACGGCGCCGATAATTTCAGTCATGATAAATTTATTGCAATGAGCAAGATTGAATAATCGCAGGTTAATGGATCTAGTTTTTTGTTGTTGTCGAGTAGAACAAAAAAACACATACATCCCACTCTCGATTTCCTTTTACGTTTCAATTAGCTGCTATGATAAGACTCGAAGAACGTTACTTTAATAGTTGTGATAACGACTACAAAGCCAGCGGAACGCGCTTGTGACACGGTCCGCAGAACGAGAACGACCGAATAAGGCAAATATGTTGCGACACACAGTTTCTTATTCGCTGATGAAAAATAAAACACACACCAGTAATGTAGAGACCAGTAATGCCATGTGTGCCATACAAACAAGGCTATCTTATCAAAAAATACGATTTTTTCCATGAAGACTTCTCAAACGAGTACGTTTCATAATAACTCAAAACAATTAAGATCTCTCCCATCGTGTAACTGAGCTTTAAATTCCACTCAAGTGATATGCAGCAATGACCCGAATTCGAAACACCTGAGTCATGAACACAGGTAGTATATGTTGAATGTGCGTATCACATTTTTATAAAGCATACCTCACTCCCTTGTCCTAGCGACAGCTTAGAATCTTTGGATATTAGTCATCGCGACTTAACATATTTAAATATGAAGGATTGAATAGTTGTGGGATTCCTGAGATGATATTCTACACTTCATCTCGTACGTGATAAAAAATGATTCGATAATGAAGAAGGTATGCGAGGCGACGTATTATAAGATCGATCGTCTTGATCCCAAGAAGGCCTCATTGTGTACAATAGACGAATTACAATGTAATATTAAACGATACACATATGTAAGACTTTTTAACATTTACATAAATATCTGTTTCTATGGGAGTGTTGTCTCATATAAACTCAAGACAGCATTTTATTTTATGTATATATACATATGTATATTATTATGAATTGCGATCCAATCCTAATTTTTTAGATATTGTCGATTTGGTTATCATAAATTATGACATACGTTAATTATATAACATTCATAAATTTCTTGGAAAAAATATGATTTAATTAAATTTTTATAATTGAGTATGATAACAGTTTCCAATTTAAATTAGGTCAATACAACACAAATGTAATAGCAAGTGGTTCTGTTTCTCTCCACTAATCGGGACATTTTGTCCCAAATAAGCGGCTGGCTCTAATAAGCGTAATAACGTAAAATTAAAAAATAATATGAATTTTAAAACTTCTATAAATTATTAAAAATAATTGAATTAAATATGTAATTATTAAGTACATAAACATGAACATAAAATACTAAAACATTAATATTAATATAAAAAATTTTTAACAAACAAATTATGATAAGTCATCAAAATGCATGAAAATAATGATTATAATACATTTTACTATAACAAATATATTTCTGCAAGAATTCATCAATGTCAATTCAAATATGGGGGGGGGGGGGAAGTATTTTTTTATTATTCCCATGTCTTTAAGATTCGTAGTATTTCATTAAATGACATGCATTTTTCTGGTCAAATCATTATAAGTGAGAATCAAATAAAGAAAATCAAATAGAGAAAAACTCATTATAAGTGAGAATCAAATAAAGAATATCTTAACCGAATTTTGACCAATAGGAGAGCGCAAAAAACAATTATCCCTTCTCAGAAGTAAAAAATCCACGTCAAAAGCAATAAAAACATTGTCAGACAACACAACAAGCCAAGCGTGCTCTCCACTGCCGCTCTGTCATTATTCCCGCTTCGTTCGTCTCACTAAATACCATCGCGACGATTAAAAGATTCGCTAAGAGTTATTCATGAGGTGTTCAGTGTTCTGACCAACGCCTGTTCGCTACAGTTTTGTTGCGACCGAGATATTTTAAAAAATATTTCCAAAATAAATAATTTATTCCACATTTATATTTATAAATGTTATAGTATATTTTTTAATTTACATGATCGTCCTCCATTTTTATTCTAATCATATGCTATTTATATTCTAGTCATTAGATATTTATTCTGACCCTAAATAATATAATTAGGACCAGGCCGTTAATAAAATTCTGACCGAGATTTGTTTTATTTTTCCCAAAGTTGATTTAAATTCTGACCGTTAAAGTTGTTTTCTTTTTTAATATACTATTATAACACGTATCATAAATGTTTACATATCGTAGTTAGTTCATCAATAAATTGATTTTTAATTATCTATAATTACTCCGCTATATTATTAAATGTTTGTCGATGTAGAATAAAATACAGTTTCGACAAATAACGGCCATTTTTGACATTTATGAAGTAGACGTTAATATTTCAATTGGCAATAACGCGCGTTTTAATGACCATGCGTAAAACATAAGTGTTACGTACTGAAACAAATATTTTGTTTTAAATAGTTAGAGAGCGAATCTAATGTTTGCGTTTACGACTAGATCAAAGCCAGATGAGCGCCTTTATTCTATTCACAGATAAGAACGATTCGGCATTATTTCTATTTACAAAAAAGAGAGCTTTTGTGCACACCGCACATGAATAATTGAAACGCCGGTAACACATTAGTGATATAATCGGCGCTACTCGCTCCACAGCTCGATTGTATAATTTTTAAAAGGATTTTTCTTAATTGACTGGGCGGACATCTCAATGCGTCTATTCTATTATATAATATGACTAATTCAACAATTAACTCCGTAGAATGGACGGTAATTAAATGAATTGTTTTAAATTAAATTTAAAATTAAACAAGTTCATGTCCGGTAACCGAAATGTTATGACCGCGCTGGTCGTTAAAAACAATGTTTTGTTTACTTTTTTTGCAATAACATCAATCACATGTTATGCACAATGTTCACTCATAAAAAAATGTTACATATATTAAAAAAAGCTTACCTTTTTTATTCGAGTTCAGCAATCACGTGCGTCTAGCCGGGACGCCGCCACCGAGACAGATGTAAATAAAACAAATCGAGGGGGACAGATCTTTTACGATTTAACCGTAAAATATATATGAAAGTTGTTCACTAAAGGCGACAGAGAAACGCCCGGCGTTAAATGTCAACGTTGAACTTAATAAAATCGGAGTAATTAATGCACTTTTAGTTTTGTTTTCGTGTGGCGAAGAACAACACATAGACACTACCTACCGGTAACAAACGCTACGAGCGACTGACGCTCGGGAGCCATACACTTTCCTACGCATAATCAAATACTAAGAAACCCACGCACGCTGCAACTTATATCGTTCAATTTTTAATACTTAATTTATTATTTTTATTAATAATAAACGCTTATTTCGATCGTATAAATCATAACATTTTTAAAAGCAATTGAAACTCTTACGTTATGTACGCAAATAATAATATTTTGGTATATAATATTTTCCCCCAAGTATATACGATAAATTTTTTAGCTTCTACATACATCAGATATGTAATAATATTTTTTTTTAATTATTATATATTTAATACAGATCTCAAGAACTTGTTAAATATTGTTTTAGAGCAATTATTGTTACAGTTAAAAGAAATTGTAAGAATCTTTCATTTTTTTAGGTGTTCTTATGCATATTATACTTTAATTTAATAAAATCAAACTGGGAATCAAATTAGAGATTTAGAGTAAACTATGCTAATTTGTTTACGCTGAACAATATATTACATATAATTTATTTATCGCAAATATGTTACTATTAAAAAATAATGTGGTTCCAACTTATTATATTGCCTATAGGGATACAATAATTAGTTAACTAAATATGTGCGGTGGCATTTGTGTTTGAATCTGTCTATAAAATAGCAGAATGAATGAAAAATTTCGCGTTTCACGGAATTGAGTGAAGTTCTGTGTGTGCTAATACTGCCCTTATTGAACTATGAATGGATTTAAAAAATACGTTTATAGTTATTTAAAACAAACTAATTTAAAAAGCAAAATATAACACACTGCCTTAAAATTACATAAACAAAACCCTAAAATAACTTATATATTTTAATATTATCATTTTTTTTTAAGTAAAAACTCCTATTTATTAATTTCAAAATAATATTTAATTGCTGTATTATTTCGGTCTTTCTTCCAAATGTAATAATAAACCAAGACCGGGCCCGGTAAAAAGTAATCATTGCAAATCAATGATACTTATTTTAAATATATATAATTTAAAATAAATATATTTTAATATAAAAACCACCATATGTTTAAGCTAATAAGATATTTATAAATCATTAATTCGCTTAACAGATGTACTGTTTAAAATTTAAACTTTAAATATACGGTATCTTTACTGTCGTTTTAATAAAAAATACTAGAGAAACGGAAAATTATTATTTAAATCATTTGTTCTATTTTTTGTGTTAAACCTAAACAGGACTATTCCTGTCCGAACATTTAGCCAAAACAAAATTTGTGTCTCAAAAAATCAGAGCAATTGTAGTTTTAAAAAATAATAAACGGCTCAACAAAAACAAAGTTTATAGTTAATTTCAAATAAAATTAAGGAATAATTCT
This sequence comes from Plectrocnemia conspersa, assembly GCF_051122295.1. Classification (NCBI taxonomy): domain Eukaryota; kingdom Metazoa; phylum Arthropoda; class Insecta; order Trichoptera; family Polycentropodidae; genus Plectrocnemia; species Plectrocnemia conspersa. The sequence continues at coordinate 21,993,784 of NW_028277177.1, read as the reverse complement.
AATTTTTACTGAGCAGTAAAATTAGCAGTGACATTTTATTACAGTTAGAATCAAAAGTTTTTTTTAAATCACTTGCGAAAGTATACCTTAATATTTAATGTACTAATTATAAAAAAAATATCTAATAAAACTTATGGGGGCCAATATAGATTTGTTATGGCCAAAACTGGTCGGCGCAGAAATAGCGGTGTTGTGACGGCTCCCTCTCTTCCGGCAAGCTTGTAAGGGTTCGGACGCGTGCCGTCGCGCGTCCGCCCCATTTTTGTAATGTAAACCGTAACCTCAAATAAATATACTACTGCAGCGGCTCAATCTGTGTCTCATTGCCACCCGCCATCATCACCACCCCTAAACTGGTGACCCCGACGTGATCCTGAGCACGTACATGGAGTCAGATTCAAAATGGCAGACACAGACGCCGCTGCAGTACAAAAGCCGAGCCGCTGCTGAGCTGTTTGCTGCCATCCCGCCGGTGCTTCCCTGGACCCGGACTCGAGCTGGCGGACCACCAAGACGATGGGCCTGCGCCCCCGACCATGTGCCGCCATCGTCAGCCACCGTCGCCACTGACAGACGCCGCCACCGACCACGTGACCCAGGAAGCACCCGGCGCCGCCACGCGCCTTCAGCGGGAAGCCACCGAAGTGCTGCCGTAGACCAGGCTCGAGTGGACCACGCGTGACCCGTCACGCACCCGTAGGGCTACGCCCCCGCGACTCCGAGCTCGAACCACATGTTCGGGGCCCGTCACGCGCGCGCCCTGTGTAGCTGCACCGACGCACCACAGGGCCCCGAAAGGTGCTCCCGGACATGCCCGTTCTTCTCGCGCCCCCTGGAGCCCTACGCGCCGCCCGGGTCTACGCGTGTTCCACTCGGCTTGGAGCGAAGCACGCCGCGCGTCACTGGAGGCCGCGCCGCCACACCATACGTCACGACTTTGCTACTTTTGCGCCGCCAGCATTTAATCAACAGCAGCGCCAAGGCCCCCATACCTCCCCCTGGTTATAGTTCGCAATTGTAAATTGCTAGGGCCGGAGCCGTATGGGGGCCAATATAGATTTGTTATGGCCAAAACTGGTCGGCGCAGAAATAGCGGTGTTGTGACGGCTCCCTCTCTTCCGGCAAGCTTGTAAGGGTTCGGACGCGTGCCGTCGCGCGTCCGCCCCATTTTTGTAATGTAAACCGTAACCTCAAATAAATATACTACTGCAGCGGCTCAATCTGTGTCTCATTGCCACCCGCCATCATCACCACCCCTAAAAACTTTTACGTTAAATGTTAAAAGTGAAACTTTCAAGACCTCTCAAAATAGTTTTATTATATAATTTATATTTTTGATGTAGCTCCCATGCTTATCGAGTTTGGCGACTACTAAACATATTATACATATTTAAGCAGGCCCTGATCTAGCTTTTTCGACACCTTATTAAAAAAAAAATTTTTACCGCCCTTTATATATTATTATTTTGAAACATAAATTTTTGTAGGTAGTTATAAAAAGTGAAAACCTTATTTTATAAAAAATGGTCTGCAGTAATTTATCAATGGCATTGAAGGGTCTCACAACTTTTTAAGTGCCTGCGATTGTTGACAATGTATCATACCAATTTTTGCCAACGACAAATTCTGCTGCCACTAAGCAAATGCTCCCCTTCCTATTTAAGAGACCATGATATAAGTTTTTATATAGTTAAAACTATTTGCTACATTTTATTTTTATTATTAGTAAAACAAAAATTGTATATTTTGCCTTTTAATACATAATATATTAATCGATTCTTAGCTATCTGGCCGAACATTGCTTTCGACTTAAACTAGATGATAAATTAGTTGTTATATTACCCTGTGAGCTAAAATATCAGTGATAAAAATCGTTAAAATATTGTATATAAATTAATTATATAATCATTACTTTTTTATTAAATATATATTTATTGTTTACATTTTGCACAATGTATGTAAGGAAATGCTGAACGAAATTTGTACATTGGCAATAATAACAAGATGGCGTCCGGCATACGAACTGTCAAACTATGATCCGCATCAAAATGGAACGGCGCAGCAAGCGCGAGCGCGCAGAAAACTGGACAGAGGAAGAGCGCGCTCTGCTGCGACAGTTAGTGGCCGATCGTCTCGATGTGGTGGAAAACAAGAGCACAGATACCAACACAAATATGCATAAATTAGAAGCCTGGAAAGAGATTTGGGAGCGCTTTGTTTTGCTCAACCAACGTCCACGCACTGTGCAAAAACTACGCGAACAATGGAAACGGATGAAACTTCACTCAAAGAGTCTCAAAAACAAAGGTACTAGTGTTCAATTCGCTTTCAGTGAAAGCATCGAGATTTTCAAGGAATAAATCAACAATCCCTAGATTTCTTTAGGTCTTCAAGACAAAGAAGACGGGATGCTCAATAATATCAATCAAGCGGTCGAACCGATGCAGCAGTGCACGGACTACATCGGCGTTGAAAACGGAGCTCCGACTATTGCCCAGGCAGAATATAAATACGCCAGAGATTCCATAATGGTATGATATAAATAATGATTTACAATTTTTTAATCATTAAAAATACAATTTTAATTGTCATTTATAATTAAAATAAAAAAAAATAACTGAATCAAAAATATAAATAATATTTTTGTTTTGTTTTTATTATAGTAAAACAAAATTATCCTTTCACGCAGGATTATAATTAATTGTATAAGTTAAATTTATAATCGCTTTTCAGTTTTATCTCGTAAATAATTAATATATTTACATCCATAAGTATAAGATGATGATAGATAAATGTAATATCCAAATGCGAATTTCAGGAGGTAATTATGGATAACATTTTACCACTGATGTCTCCTCATTACAAAATTTCATTTGCTAACTTTACGATTTTTCGATGTCTTTATATCAACATTTTAACATTTATTGTATTTTTACAGAATCCACCTAAAACGAAAAACTTGACGACAAGAGTATATCAATCCAAAAACGGTATCGAATATAAACGATCTATGTTAGAGTTAAACAAATTAGTGAAAGAACAAATAACGAATTGTGCCATGGAAGAACATCAGCTGAAAATGGAACAGTTACGGGAAGAGCATAATTATAAAATGGAGCGTACGAAAGAAATGCATGTTTTGCAGTGTGAAAACGAGAGATTAAAAAATGAACTCATGAGACTAGAAATAGAAATAAGAAAAAAACAACTAAATGATTATGTGATATAATAGTGCAAATCAATCTTATAATTAATAGTTTAATAATTTTGTAAATACTAAAATATTCCAATATCTAGTTTTATACTTTATTTTAAATTGGTTAGCGCATAATTTATTTTTTAAATGTATGTATTAGTAGGTATCATATTGAAACTTACTTCATTGTATGTGAACGATTATGATTCATTATTATTTTTATTTATTAAAATAGTGCATTTATAAGACTACATTTCAATAATAGATTAATAATGTATTTTTTAAGACAATGTACAAAATATTTTTATTTATTATTGAGCAAAGATTGTTAATTTTATTATGATATATTAATAATATCACCAGAAATGTTTCTCAATATTTTTTTGTGTGATAAACACAAATGTAGATTACTTTTACAATATGCTTTCGGTATTGTAGTTTTTCTGGTTACTTTTTTCTTCTAATAGTTTTTTTTATTAATATTTTTAATAACTGTGATTTAAAAATAAAATATTTTTAAATAAAATTGCATTAATTTGGTGTTTTATATATGTACACAATTTGATTTTTAAAAATTAGAATTATTATACACAGCACTACTCAAGAGACACGTCAGTCACGAATCTGAACAACAAACCTAGCAGTCGTCTACAAGAACACCGCATTTCTACTACTCCCTCCAATGTAGGGAGTGGATATACAGTTTACGTACGTGAATAAAAAAATTCAACTTTACTACACACTGACGTCCGAATTACTACATCGCCATGAACTTCTCTGCTAAACGGACTTCTTCGACCTCAGACTTACACCTCACATCCTGTTCAAGCAATCACCTCCAGGAACGCGCTCGAAAACAAGTACCGACGACTTATATAAAGACTTCTATCAATACAACCGAAGATCTACTTTCGAAGCGAATACGTACAACTTGTACAATTTATTAATCTACTCAAAGACCTACTATCGAAATGACTATGTACCACCTGAACGCTTCAAAATTTTATAAATAAGTAATGTGAAGAATAATAAAATTTAAGAAAAATAATTTTTCAATAAAACATCAAATTTATTGATTCAAATTATAAAAACAATTAAATAGTTAATATTAATTTCTTACAATTTTTGTATTACATTCATTCTGTGTCGAAGTCGTGGCATTTTAGGCGGCTAATTCTTGACTCCTATTTTTAAAATTTGTTTTGAAATGTATCGCACATAAGAATATTAAAGTTTAAAAAATCATACCGGCAAAATACGTTACATTTAATTATTTTGTATCCTTAATGTTACTTATGTATATACTTTGGTTTGAGGATATAAATTAACAATATTGGACTCAAAAAAAGTGAATAAAACCTCAATCATCAATCTCGTAATATTTCATCAAAAATCACAAAATGATTAATGCGAATCAATACAAGTATGAGAGATGGTTAAATATTTTTATTTTTAACAAGATAACGACTCAAAACAGACAGTCAAAGTAGTTTTAACGACGGGATGGCGACGGGTGGCAATTAGACACAGATTGAGCCGCTGCAGTAATGTTTTATTGAAGATTTATGAACATTACATGGTTATTTATAATATACGGGACTCGAACGCGAGACGCGCGCGAACGGACCAAGGGTTGCCAGGCGGGAGAATAACAGTCACGTCAATGCTACTTAAGTGCCGCCAAGTTTTTGGCCATAACAAATCTAGGTTTCCACACAGTAAAAAAATATTTGGAATAAGCCATATACAGTGATCCCCCGACTTACGCGAACTCGAAGTTACGCGGTTTTTGATTTTTTCGTTTGGCATTACTGCCGCCCGCTATTTTTAGTTTAAATTTCAAAAAATACATTGAATGGTATCTGGAAGAAGCTTTGCAAATTTTTTTCTTCTCAAGATGGGACAGAGACAACGCTAGAAACTAGTAATGTCATGCATGTGATGCTGGAGTCGCATAGTTAGGAGCTGACAATCAACAAGCGTATAGTGATGTGTGAGCAAAACGACGCTTCGCCACAAAACAGATGACAATTGCAAACTTGAGAGAAGGTCTCAGCTCTATTGAAAATGCTTTAAAAAGCTTAGAAATCATAGTTCCTAGCGAAAAGAAAATTACAACTACAAAGCAAGAAATAAAAAAATATTAGCTTGCAACGAAGAAATTTTGCGAGAAAAAAAGAAGGCATTATGTCGTCAGACGAATTTGTTAGATTTTATGAAAGCATCGAAATAACTTTTTCATTTAACTCAATTATTTTTTTGTATAAATAACTGCAATTTTATTAAATATTTTTGTATACAAACCAGTGTTTTTTTAGTCTTTGGTCCCACTAAAACAAAACTCATATGTATTTATAAACAAATTTGTACCCCGACTTATGCGATTATTGTCGGTCCCACCTATCGCGTAACCATATTTTTGCTATCAAAAGCTCTAGAAAGGTTTTTAAATTTATATTCTCTTTTGGGAAGCTTATTTATATATTTATTCATTATAGCTAAAACTAAGCAACATTCTGGTAGGTATTACTAATGTGACGGCGGAGTAGTGCAACGTATTCTTTGACGGACCATGACAGGAAGACGACAACCGGCGGTGCTTCGTCCGTCGATCATTCATATTTTCACATTTTGTAATAAAACGGCACATTTTGAAAATCAAATTGAAGGGGCCTTTTTTAATTTTTATTATTATTTTATTATGGCCAAAACTTGGCGGCACTCTGGTAACACTTGCATAACGGAGCCTCTTCTTGTGGAAACTCAGGCGGGCCCACTACGGCGGTGCGGGCTCGCGCCCCATTTATTTGAAATAACACTAGTTTACTAGTATAGGTCCATTTTATATGGACCTAGACTAGTAAACTTTAATAAATACTAATGCAGCGGCTTAATTTGTATCTAATTGCCACCCGACACCATTCGTTTGGCAAAAAAGCATATATTAAACATATTAAGCAAACAATAATATAAATTAAATGTAATTTTTATTTATTATTTTTAAAACAAAGTTGAGTCGGGTATCTTATTTCTTTTACACAATAGAAATAATATTTGAGTTTGGAATAATAAATTGTGTTTTATGATTAAAACAGTTGATGTAATTTAAATTTTATTTTTTTGTATTATTTTTAAGTTTATTGTATAAAAAAAATGTATGAAATATTAGTTAATACTCATATGCGTTTATTTATAAAAATAATCATGTTATATTTACTGACATTTGATATTTTATTTATTCTTCTCCCCTTTTACATTATTGATTTTATTGCGCAATATATTTTAAAACGGCAATGATCAAGAGTAAGAGTACTATGGCCAAAAATGTAAATAACGACAAGCAGAGTCAGATACAATGGCGTTGTGACTGTTGCTGGTTTTGTTGAAATAATGTGAGTATTTCAATCATCTACAGCTAATATTAATGTTTATTTATATTTGTTAAATTGGCTTACGCGTATTTGACATTATATCGGCGATTGATTTTGTAGTTTTATTTCATAATTATGGAGTGAAAGGTAAAAATTTGTAAAATAAAAATAACAATGTGTAAATATTTATTTTATTTTATCGAGTACGTATAAATGCTTCAGTGTTAAATTTATAATTATAAATCAATATGATTGTAATGATTATATATTATTTTATTGTTTTAGATTGCCATTGTGATGAATTTTCCAAGTGGCGGATCCAGATTCCTAAAACCGGGTTTGTTAACATTTTTTTATTATAATCATATTTTTAAAATAAAAGTATATTAATTTGTGTTTTGTATTATTATTGTCAGCTGATACTCCAATTTATCAACCAATATCGACAGAGCAAGCACCGAAGACAGTATTACCCACAACCGAGAAAAACATAAACGCCGATGTCGATGCACATACCAGCTTTGTATATAACAGACATCATCATCTATCACTAGAGACGCAACGACAAAAGCTTCCAATATTCCAATACAAGAATCACATATTATACTTGCTGGAAAAGTATCAAACCTTGGTTTTGGTTGGAGAAACCGGCTCTGGAAAATCAACTCAAATACCACAGGTACGATCTGTTTTATTGTTTTTATTTTAAATTAGCCTAACTTAGTTCAAGATAGAAAATAATTTGTGTTTTTCTATATGTTTCAACTATTTATTTAATGAATTTGTATGCAAAAAGTTTTATTGCTTTGACGAGCCGTCGAGTTGTACAACAGATTGTTTCGTATGTAATACGATGATTGCTCGGAAGTATTAAGATAATTATTTTGAGGGGAATCTAATGCGGTGCAGTAGCTAACATGAATTTATTATTTAATTTGTCCTAGTCTATTATTAATCATTGTATGAGAGAATTTATTTAATTTATTTATTAATGGAAATGTTTTGTGAATGTTATTCATTTAAAAAAAAATATTCCATGCCAAAATTATCTTCTAGAATATAGATATTTATATTTAGTTTGAAATTCTAAACTAAATTCTAGATAAAAAAGCTAGTGATACTTGTAAAAATTCTTAAAAAGGACATAATGCTAGTAAATATTTTTTATTATTTAAAGACCCTACAGAAAAATAACACGTTAACTGACAGAAACGTTTCTAGATAATTAGACAATTGCAAATTTAACTTGTAAAATTATGTTCGACTTTGTTAAGATAACTGTGGTTTAAGATTTACACTTTTTAAATGTCTTATTAAAAAGACAATATTTCATCGATATCTTTATGACAGGCTTTCATGATGTTAATTTTTTTTATGGGTTGTTTACAAAAAATAACATTTAAATAACAATAATATTACTTATTTTCTATTAAAAAATATTACAATCTTTATATTTCCATGACAAATATAAAATTATAAAATAATAATACAATAAACAATTGTGGTTTATAAGTAAAACATATTTATTAATTTGTTTTTTATCATATAAATCTGTAACTACCGGAATTATCATTATCTTTACATTGTTAAAAATATAGAGGCTAAACATCCATAATAAATTAAGTATTATGACATAATCTTCTATCGAGTTTTTTAGGCTTTATAAGTATTTGGCTGTATTTCACCAATTTAATTGCTAAAATAATAGGCACCCTATGTGTGGGCAGGCTCTGGGATCTTATTTCTGTGGGACTGCAATATCTGGAGATGATCTCTTTTGCAGAGTGTGCCTTCTGTGGTGAAATCAACTGCCCAAGGGCGAAGCCCCGTCGATTGTTTTTTTCTCACAGCCAATCAAGTCCCGTGCCAGTAGTTCGAATCACCGTTATCGCTTCTGTGTCACATGAGAAACTCAAATTTCGCATATCGATACAACGAAAACAATTTTGATGAGTTATCCCTTATCTCACTGCACTATTGAAATTTAGATTTGTCACTTATGTAGGTGTTATAATATCATAAATAAACTTCTGATTTTTAATTGAATTCAAATCAATAATCAAATCAGTAAATATTTTTCTCTACAATTTTTTTTCAATAATAAAAAAAACATATTTTTTACCTTACAACGGTATTTAAATTATGAGTTAAGATGCCTTAATATATCCATTTAATTAGTAGACAGAAAGCCATATTGCAAGTACTAGTCTCTACATAAATTACATAAACCTTGGTATTAAATTCTAAATTCAACAGTTTAGTATAGTAAGATAACGAACACCTAAATAATACATATTGGAAAAAACTCAATAATTTTTTTAGTATTTGAACCATTTAAGAAACGGTAATTAAAATTTAATGAATGTAAAAATGTGTTTAAGTCTGTATTTTTCACATTTCATGCAAACCTAAGAACTATTGGTTTCTGTATTTTCGTTTGTAAACTGTTAAAACTGTTCTCCACAGGATGTTTAATTTTTATCTTTATATATTTTCGAGGCATTTTTATTTTAAGTCTTAAAAATAATGAACATTCTATATTATTGTTTGTAAGAAATTAGACCGTTGACTTATTTCATCATGATAATATTCTGAAATTTGACTTGATATATTTTATCATAGTTTATCACATTTTCATATCCTGTTACACAAACCAATAATCCGCTATAAAAACAACAATTATTTGGTTGACGTAAATAATTACAAAACATTTAGGAAATTCAGTCACTCTCACTAAACTGAATCATCTGCACTAATGCTATACATTAAAATAACAAAAAATATGTAGTTATTGAATTAAAGTAATTATTTTCATTCATGTGTAAATACATGTTTTTCACTGGCCTGCTTTTTGAAAATTGTTTTAGTTTTGTTAACTGATTTTCATGCAATTTTTAGTGCTGATTCTAAGAATGACATCCATTTTTTCTATCATGCAAGGTTATACCACAAAAAGATAATATACAAGATTAAATAAAAGCAATTTTAAGGTATTTATGTTTTAATGTTGACACTTAATATATATCAGAAATACATACCAATAATATAACTAGTTTCCAATAGATACAAAAAATTTATAAGTCCTTATAGCAACGTTTTCTCTTTCCCTAAAAACTCTTTATTTCGCTTTTATTTTTGTAAACTTGCTAAGGATCATTTCTTTTCAACATCCAACAATAGACGGCGATAATCTTCACATTCTATCTTCATTGGTTTCGCATTTCTATTATCTGGGGAAATCTTTCACTGCTCCTCGCTTACTGCACCCAAATTTTCAGGAAAGTAGTCCAGATGTAAATGGAAAAAATGTACCTTTATAGTCATTACAGCCCAAGATCTTGAATTTTTTTAACATATCTTTAACATTTTACTCTTTTTTTTATTTACAAGAAAGCTGGTTACATCAAGTTTAAATGCTTTCTCACTCTTTTTTCATTTCTGATTCGAAATTTTCATCCTTCATAAGTTTTCTGTTGTTGGGTCTAACAAAAATGTCTTCCTTCAGCTTTACCTCTGACAAACTAGGGAATTGGTCACAGGAATACTTAAAACATTCTCGTTATTTTGGCAAAGTTTTGACAAACTGTTTCATTAGAGGTGGAAGTAGAACTTTTTTCGGATCAACAAGGCATTCTCTCTCAGTATTTTTGATTTCTGATTGGCCGTATTATCTTGATAATAATGCTGCTCTTTGGCATGGGTGTTCCATTTACACAGAAAACATGAGAATTTGGTGTAACCACTATGCTATCCAAGTATCATCGATATTACTTTTAAGTCGCCACAAATTGTCCATTTATGCATCTGGATATGAAAGTTTGTTAAGAATCAACCCAAGATTTTCGTAGTATTATTTCAAATGAACTGAATGTCCCACAGGAAAAGATGCATACCTATTACTATTGTGTAAGAGTACTGTTTTAGTTCAGAATTTTTGATGAAACAATAAAAAACCTTCAATCGTCAGGTTTATATTCAACGTTGAAAGCTACTATGAGTCCATAAATATCTTTGCAAAAACAAGATCATCTTTTTGAGAAAGGAACAAACTTTTTTTCTCTACTTCGAAACCAATAAAAGGACGTAGTTCTTTCTTCTTTATTCTAAGATCTAAGTTTCTGACTAAATCATTTAACACAGACTGGGTGAAAAGTTGTGGATCATTGCTGCCAGGATCATATGTCATCGCTGTATATTTGAAGCAGTGTTTCTATATCGTCTAAATTTTTTTAAAATTAGAGTTACTATTTATGGGCAAAATGTTTTCCCCGAACAGGGGTAGAGAAGCTGGCGGAGGGATGATGTCAGTGGAAGATTCTTAGACTTCCATGACGTTATATGTTGTCCGCGGGCGGGCCGTGTCTGCCGGTGTCTGCCCACCTCATTGGAGATCAGCCTTACATATTCAGGGCTGCAAAGCTTTCTGACAAATCACAATCATGCAGCGATCATTCAGCCAATCGTTGCACTCGCTTCTTAGAACAGCGAAATGTGTATACGCCTTTAGAAAGTGGCATTTGCTTGATGGACATCTCTGAGCTCGAATTGTGGAACGGTGATTTTTGTCTTCCGCTGATATATTCTTTCCCGTGACCGTTTCGAAACAAAGAAATATTCTGTCAATGCACCGGAGAATCCTTGCGTGATATTGCTGTGATCCTTTTTTGTGTGGTCCCATCCTTTACACTATATTGTCTTGTTTCTCTCAATTGTTGATAAATGATAATTTTGGTCACAGACATTAACGCGAGTTTCAAGAATAAGATCCCCTACAATTTTTTGGCTCCCTCCAAACCATTGATATACCAAAGCGAAAAGTTTGCTTTTTACCATGAAACCACTGCCGCAGTTCTTCCACGCAAATTGAACAACCAAAGGCATGTCCTGATGCCTCAACTTATGCCAGAAAAGGCAAAGTACATTTTTTCCTCAAAATCTGAAACGTCTTGTTATGTTATTATTTTATTATATTTTTTCAATACGGGACTGAATTTGTTACACCACGCTATTCACCCGTGTTTACAAATTAATGTAAAAGAATTTATATTATTGTACCTGTATAGTTCCTTATGTTGTCTGTTAGAGTAAGAATTGACCTATTTTTTTTATTGTGCGGCGCTCACAATCTTATCAAACCCATTGATAAAAAATTCACATGCTTGCATATAACACGTGCCTATTATTTTTTATCATCAGACTCATTCATCCTTCGCATATGACCTACATAAGCTGGGATCATAGGATAATCGTTGACACTATTGAATAATATATACTATGTACGTACTTATAATATTTTCTATACGTTAACGTAATGGCAGAAACGTAATTTAAAACTAAATCAATCCAATTATAGTTATAAATATTGATCGCGAACGAAAGGCTTTATGGCTGGCGTTACAATGACTGCTGACGCAAATTCTGCCATTGAATCGAAAAATAGATTTATTAATGTCTTGAATTTCGATATAGCCCAGGATTTGTTAAATTTTCCACATCAAAAATGATGGGGCTTTTCCGTTCCATACTTGTATATATTTTATGTGAAAATCTATTTTTGCGCCATTTTCGTCTGCTATCGATTTTACACTAAATTTGTGTCAAATTACTAAAAAAAATGGTGACACTAAAGACTCGTGTTTTGATTGTCGATTGACGTGTACAGTGTACACGCCGCCGAGGACGCGTCGGATCGATGTGTAAAATTTTGCGGAAAATTTATGCGATGTATTGTATTTACTATAACGTTATAAAACACGGGATTAGCGAGATTTAATCGCATTTGGGCTACACTGCATGGAAGCGGAAGCCGTGTACGAAGTGTAAATACAAATCGAGTTTAAAATATTTAAGTAAACGAACGACGGAATGTGAATCCACTGATTGCGTATGCAGATCTGCGTAGAATGACTCTTCGGTTTTTACGACACCTTGATTAAGTAATTGAGTAATGTGTCGCGAGATGATGAGCTATAAATTATGGTAGTTATAGACCTGTAACCGTGCAATCTCTGATCAAATTTGTGACAATTTGAATGGCTCGCAAAACGGTGTGCACTTCTGTAATTTTTTGATAGTTAAAATTAAACTTTTTTCTGTATACAGTGGCACGTTGCAGTGGGAACGCTCGATACCGAGCAATTTTATTGCCTTTGACGTGGATTTTTGACTTCTGAGAAGTGATAATTGTTTTTTGCGCTCTCCTATTGGTCAAAATTCGGTTTAGATGTGCTTCATTCGATTCTCACTCGTAATATTGTTATGAAAAGTCTTAATATAAACGCTTGATAATCGAGCGTTATCATTGTGATGGCGACGGCACGATTTTATTGCTTTTGACGTGGATTCTAAACAGGGACACCTTTGAATTTGGCCAGAAAATGCATGTCATTTAATGAAGTACTATGAATCTTAATGAATATATATTTTTTCTATTATTAATGACGTCTCTGATTTTAACTGGCTGTGTTAGTAAAATTATATTTATACTAGTATTTAAAAACATTACTTTGCTAGTAATATACATTCACTATAACATATAATTCACAACCTTTTGATGAACACCTAAAAACTATCTTGAGTCGGAACTCGTATTTTTCTTATTATTTTTGATCTTATGAAAGTTTAAAAAAAAATTTTCTTTTGTTTTTGTGTATTTAATATTTTTCACTATTATTATTAGATAAAATAAAAAAATGATCTTGAAATTGTAACTATTTTCAGATGTATTGCCTTATCAACACAATAACGTCTTTATCGCCTAATTATCAATGTGATGATTTTTTAAAACAGTCAAAAATTTCTCGTTGCGCGACTAAATTAAGGTTTGGGGGACATGTATCCTCATGAAATTTTATATCCGCGATTTTGTAAAAACAACATGACACGGCTGACGTTTTTATTGAAAAGTATATAATTTTTAAATTAAATAATATTTTTTCCATAATAAAAGTTTAATATGATAATATGAAAAAAGTTAATTTATGACCGGATTTCCACCGATTTTTTAATTATTTATTTTGTTGCATAATTCATATTTATATTATACAATACATTGAATATATTAATTTATTTATTAAAATTGAATTTTCTAATGATATTTTTAATTGTAGTACAACGTGTGTAATATATGCGAACTTCCGTTCTAGATGGTATACAAAAAACCGCGGAAAATTATCATCGAAAACATAACAGTAAAAAAAGTAATTAATTATTAAAATATTTATTTAACTTATCTTAGTAAAATGTTTAAATAGTCTTATCTTATATTTGTTAAATTTGTAAACTATATTTACATCTGTACATTTTCGTCAGAAAATATGTATTGCTGATTTTGTACACAGTGTTCATGAACATTTGTCGCTTAGTGTTCGTTAACTTTCGGTTTACCTTACTCTCCGGCGTTGCTTTTCGTTTGCTCTTCCATCAACCTATTTTCAGAATTATGATCCAGGTTTAAGGCCGCTCAATTATTGATGTTGCCAAAATGGTTACGTGTGTTTAGTGTGTTGATATTTAAACGCCGAATTACGTCATTTTGCCGATGAGGTCATATTTATTGTAGCGTTGGGAATTAGAAGATTTAGTCTCATTAATTAAAGCGATCTCGTTCATTTTTATCTCAACGTGATGAAAACGAAGATGCAAGTCAGAATTTCAATCAGTATAATGCGCTATCGTTTATATAAATACACGGGGTACCGGACAACTAACTGCAAGCACTCAAAGATATTGCAAACGTTTAAATTAAATTACAACGGTACGTTTTTACTTGATGGCGTTACAAGTTTAATTTGATTTGAGCTTCTAGTTATATCGTACACTGTAGACGAGTTTTTTTTCTGTTTATTATAATATTTATATGCTTATTTTTAAATGGTTTTTTGGCTTGTGAAAGCGATCACGCGAGAAGCATTTACAGTACGGTGAAAAAGTTTTAGCTACCCTTGCTGGTCCGTATTCTTTTAGTATTTGAGGGTTCAACTTAACGAGTTTTTCTCTCTATGTTTCGTTTAATGTTCTCGTTTAGTCCCTTAACGCTTGCACGAAAACAGTAGGTGAATCTTTAAAGCCTTTCACTTTGAACCAAAAACTAGATAGTAAAGATGAGATTTTACGATTTCATCTTTAATCGCCTAATGTTAGCAAAACAGAACTAATACCAAATATCTTATTCCATCGTTAACCCTAAACAACGCGTTAATAATTATTTAATTATTTATCACCAAGAAAGGATCAGTAAAAAAAATTAGCACAAAAGTGGAAGACCGAAAATGCGTTTAAAACTAATAATTTAATATTATCATAGTAAAAGCTAAGCAATTTGGGATTGAATTCAATTGGTTAAATCGCCAATAATCAGCAGAATACATTCTTGAATTTAAATGTTCACTTAGGAATGCTCAATGCATTTACAATTAACTACATTTCATTGCACAGATTTAGTGTATCCAAATTTATCATAAAGCATGTTTTGTGCTATAGTAATCCACATAGATTTAGGAATCTTGAAAACTTAACTAAGATTTTATTCGTCCATTATATTTTAATTGAGTAAAATGAACGTGCTGCAACTGACACTGTTAAATCTAGAATATTTTTCATAGACTTTTATTGATGCAATTATTGCTTGTTTTTAACCATTAGTCGCAGGTATTTAGTTTAGTGAGAGAGATAATGATATAGTGTTTCGCAAACTGAGATAGAACGAGTAACTCGGTTCAATTTCAGTATGCGCGTAGGCGTCCTATGGTTAACACGCATGTCGAGCGCTGCATCGTGGTCAAGTTATAATACCACATGCTTATCGGAAAATTCAACAGACTTACTGACATCTTTGAATATTTTAGGGCACCAAAAGGGATTAATTATATTTTTGATAGTATATTCTTCTACAGATATCGTTATTATTTTTTTTTCATATAAAATTAAATAATTAAAAAATAATCAGTGGTACTTGATTTTGTTAAAAAAAACTGTTTCGAATATCCGAATAAATGTCACACCATAACGAATTCTTATTTAGAATCGATGGCGACAAATTCTAGGATAGTCACAGATGTGGTGTTCGTATTCTAAAGTATCATTTTTATGCCTTATGGCATTTTGCAAAAGCCGACAAAGATATTGCGTAAATTGAATATTTACGACTGAAAAGTTTTCACTGATATTGTATTGGTGAGTGCCCACACAAACTTTTATAATTATCAGTAGCGTAATTTTAATAATATGACAATTTAAAAATTGCGATTATTTGGCACATTTTTCGATCGCGCTCAAATATGCCGGCTGTACGTGACAGAAGCCGCCGTCCGGACGTCATTCACGGCTGCCGTCCGGACGACATATGAAATTTGCGACAGTGGTCGCTTACTCGAAGTCTTAGATCTCAGATTTCAGTTGTAACTTCGGTTCGGACAACTTCCAGAGAGTGTAGTGCAGGCATTATAATACAATATTTTTTTAAATCATCGATCCTTGCATTTTTAACTTTTGTTGACCAGCAAATGTTAAAATTGGTCATTAAAATTCTATTGCCAAACAATATTATATGAGTGCTAATTAGAAATCTCCGTCCTTTTTTACTACCTGCTTTGAATGCATCAGATTTAAAACACTTCCTGTTTTTAAAATTTTTAGCCATATAAAAATATTCGTATAAATTCAATTTTTAACAAAAAAAAATATTCAATGAGGATTCTCGAGAAACTCTAAATTTACCTGAGAAATGGAATATCATCTTTATGAATTTTTCTATAGTTTCTATCGAAATTTATTATTTTTTTCAAAAAAATGTTCCCTCGAAGAAACATTAATCATACCGATTAATAATTAAACAAAAAGTTACTTAATTGACAATAAATCATATATGTAAAAGTAATGTAACTTAACAGCTAACATAATTAAGTTAAGTGAAGAACATTGTCAATTCAATCGCGATTATGTTACTGTGCTTATACATATTAAAAAAATGCAATGTCTCATATCCATATACATACATACATACATATTTGTATATGCATTTTAAGAATTTATCTTATTTAAATTCCAAAACAGACCATGGCAGGTACAACACTGTCGAAATATCAAATGGTAAGTTTTATTCGCGATGAATCCCAGCATTTAAATAATGTAAATAATTCTATGTATGTATCTAAACATTACTTATACACAATTAATATAAATACTATTAAACTCGTATACGGTATACAATTACAAAAATACGTGCTTTTGGACTAGAGTAATTTTTTTGATGAATTCTATACACGAGCTAAACTTCATAAGCATCCATTCTTGAGGCGTATAAAAGCAGACAATATAGGTCAAATATGATCGCACATATACATATGTACAAGATACTCCAGAAGAACTGAGCCTCCTCATCCGCCGATAACGTCGGTCGGCTCAATAATTTTCAATTCGGAGAGCTCTTGGCAAACGGCCATCCGGCAGGGTTGGGGGTGAACGAATAAAAAAACACGAATCGAGGTTACATCCCTTGAGGCAGCTCTCTCCTGTAAACCAGACTGTAGGGGAGTTTTCACACGCGAACTGCACTTTTACGTACTTTAAAAACATACAATTGAATTCATTATTTTTAGTCGAGAATGATTTTTTAAAATTGCTTTTGGAGGACCACCTAAACCCATTGAATGTGGCACACATATTCGGCGGACGGATATTGAACGTTGAATATGATATGGATGTATAATGGATATTATATGAAATTTAATATGCATATGGAGCAGACGTGATTGTGTTGTTATTCAATATTCATATGCGTAGGTTCAATCATGTTGATTAATTATGTCTGGCTTATTTACATCTCGTTACACAGCCTCGTTATTTTCGATAAATTGGAAGCAGATGCCGCTAATGTATTAATTCGTATTAATTAATATGGATCAGTTAAGATTCTTATAATCGCATTTAAATGGCTTAGTCCATTATCGATTGATTTATATTAATGAATTTAAAACTCATTCAATATTTACATACAAGTGAATGAGAAAAACATTATCTTAAAATTTTGAAAATTTTCGGTTCATATAACACAATCTTGGATCATAGAAAATAAAACACGCGTTATCAAACTGTAACTAATCGAGATACAACTCATAAAATTTCCGTTTGCTTACGTGAGTCAGAAAAGCAATGAAAAATAGTCATATTGTAAAAGTTACTCGAAATACGTAATTGGTTTTACGTCTTTACTCTCTCCTTCTCGGGAATTGCGACGTAGGAAATCCTTTCTGCAGAAGGGTCAAATAATGCAATACGATAAATCGCGACTAATTGGTTTCGCACAGGGTGCTTAAAATCGATTTCATAAATAACCAAAGTTAATTGCTGCGATACGCTTCGGAGTAAATTTTTAGATATTTCAAAGTACACTTCTTGGTTTCTGACCACATCCTTTTATTGTTTGCAGTGTTAAAGCGATAACATCAGCAGTGTCATGTAAAAACGAAAAAATACTGTATAAAAATACATTGTAGTATTGTATGAATAATAATATATTCTTACCTATATGGCGTGTATACGTTCGAAAAAATAATCTTATAAAATGTGAGACGATGGTTTCTTTTTTCACAAAAAGGCATGTGTTCGCGTGTATGTTGGGTTATTTATGTAAGTAACACAATAACATTGCTCCCGGTATTATCTTGCTCGATATCACACATACAACATAGAGTTTTGTTTAAAAGCATACATACTTCTGACATAAAGATCTAAGACATGTACAGTCATCAAGTTGTAAGAACTCATTTTATTACTTTTTCAATGGTCTTTTAAAGCCACATAAAAACTTTTAATTATGTTATTGATGAGTAAAATATATATGTAAATAGTACTTGAAATCCTGCAACTAATAGCAACATATCTAAAACAGTAGTCTCTTGTAAAATTTGAATGTGGGCGAAATATATTTAGATCCTTTTCGGGCCTCAATACGACTTAGTGCTAAACATATGGTTCACTTGGGAGCTAAAAAGAAAATGCTATTCGAATGCGGGCGGATTAAGCTTGAAGGGCATTTTCGTGAAAATCGGGTCGGTAACTTTTTCAGACTTTGAGTATTTTATTGTACTTTAAACTGTTATGTGCATTTGGATATTTTAACAATAAATTAAATTTTAGAATAATAATATCCTGATATTTTATTGTAAACAATCAGTGTGACGCCATATTTCATTGTACAAAATATACATGGATTATACCTATATATTAGGGGTACCGGAAAAGATTCCATTTTTTTTTACATTCCTTGTTTGAGATCAGTTTGATCCTGGACACGGTGGAGTTAGCATCTTTGTATGTTTTTTTTTCTATAGTATTGTTCCTCGGCTTTCTTTTTGCGCCATAAATATTCTTTTAATCTTAAGGGTAAAATTAGCAAACCAGAAGCAATCGAACAATACATACGGCATTGCATGCTACTTTTTTTTTCGATCAAGGCTGGAAAGCAACTAAGGCAGCTAAAACCATTATTGAAATTTATGGAGCAGTAATAACAGCAAACAGATGCCAGTTTTGGTTCCGGCGATTTAAATCTGGCGATAGGACCTTAACAGACGTTCCGAAATCAGGACGACTTTCGAAATTCGACGATGAACTGCTGAAGGTCATTTTGAAATCAAATCCTCGTCAAAGTATCGAGGATTTATCCCAAAAACTTGCTGCTCCGTGGTCTACAGTGCAAGAACACAAAAATATTCGGCAAAACTAATCGAATGGGTGTTTGGGTTCCCCGTGCGCTGTCCGTAGCGAACAAAGAGGAGCGAATGAACACGTGCGATTCACTGTTGTCAAGAAACAGAATTCACCCATATTTGGATCAAATTGTGACTAGTGACAAAAAGTGGATAGTATACGATAACATGGTGCGAAAAAAACAATGGCTTTCAAAGAAGAAAGTACCTGTTCCGACCCCTAAGCCCGACCTCACCCTTCGCAAGTCCTATTGTGTGTATGGTGGGATATTCGTGGAATTATCCATTATGAACTGTTAAAACTGGGTGATACGATAACTGCAGAAGTTTATTGTCAACAACTCAAAAGATTGAATGAGAAATTAAAAGTGAAACGTCCGAATTTGATAAACCGAAATGGAGTGATTCTGTTACACGACCACGCGCACCCTCTCAGTGCAAAGATGACCCGTAAAAAAATATGCAATTTAAATTTGAAGTCTTGAAGCATCCTACATATTCGCCAGACCTCGCTCCTTCTGATTTTTATCTCTTTAGATTTATGGAACATTCATTTAGGGACAAAAAATTTGAAAATCTGAAGGAAGTCGAAAATCATTTAAATTCGTATTTTAATTCGAAACCACTAAATTGTTATAAAGCGGGAATCCAAAAATTGCCTAAAAGCTGGCAAACAGTTCTAGATAACTATGGGGATTATATTTTATAATATGTAAAATAATATGAAAATAAAATTTCAATAAGACCTATGATGTTTAAAATAATGGTTTTCTTTCCGGTACCCCTGATACATACATATGCAGGTTTCAGTATTGGGTAGCGATATTGAATGAAAATGAATCTCTCTTGTCTCTGGTTCCTTGATCTTGAATGAGTTCGTGACGTAATGATGTGTTCAAGTGTCACATCCTTGATACTTGTATTTCAAGGCCGCTTGTACAAATGAAAATAAAGGTTAACTTAGAACCAATCGCGTCATTCTTCATATCTGATCCCTTAGTAAAAACGTAACTTTCAAGGTGGCCATTTGTGGGCCACCGTATAATAATTAATTACGAAGGATACGAACTTACATACGTTATTAGATGCGAGGTCCTGATTATTTTTTATAGACGTGCGGTTCGAAGCTCATAAATCATGTAAGGGCTTAAAGAGTTATGTTGTGGTAATTGATGATATGGTAACTGCCGTAGGTTTTCATTTTCACAACATTTCTAAGTTAGCCACTCTGATCCGTCATTTTACATCAAAATGGTGTGTATTTAAAAATAAAAATCTTAAGAAATTGAAAGCGTTAAAAAATCAGGTTTTAGGCTGAATGGGTGTGATTTTTCAGCTAAGATAGACGCCGGAAAGCTGATAATTATTTACTCGGTTATAGTACATATACCAAAGCGAAATATTTGAGTGTTTGGAGCGCTAGAATCTGGTGGAAGAATGAATGATGGTTCTATGTGATCTGTCGTTACTCGTCTCGGTTTCTAGTCGCAGGAATGTCTCTGGATCGTCTCTGGAGCATTTCGCCGAACTAAACTGTCTCTCGTCTGATCACTCGATCGTCTCTTTCTAGAGTCAGACATTTTGTACGGTTGATTCGGAGCGTCTCCGGCGAATCACAACCATACAGATATGAGTTGACTAGTTATTCGACCAACAAAATATGTCCACGCATTGAAAGAGTGAAATTTTCTAGATGAACACATTCCGAAGGTCGATAATGTATTGATTTTTTCGCAATTGTAAATTGCTAGGACCAACAAATTATTTACTCATATTATTTTATTAAAAATAAATTGACATAGAAACGAATAAATTATTATAGACACATGCTAAAAATTAATCAAATTATATGTACTTAATTATTTACACGTATTGTTCAGTTTGAATCTATTGTGTTAATATGTCATTATTTTCTTGCGGGTTAGCTCTTAGTTTGATTGCGCACTTGTTAAGTTATATTCCATTATCATTTTTCTACGTTTCCAAGTGTCTGCGAATGGATATTTGGATGGAGATTTCGGGTCTTAAACCCTGTGAAGTGTGACTTCGTAGCCAGTAAGACACAAGTGGAAACTAGTGAGAATTTTATTAGATTATATTACATATATTGCGGCTATTATGATGGGCGAGTATCGTTTAGTTGTTCGAATATATCGATCAAATATCCATATATTTAGGCCATTTTTACTCAATTATACAAAGTTATAAAATATATGTAAAATGACGATATCGTTTGTAAATTACAATTTGGACCATAACGGTCTCTAGTCTAGGCCATTCGTTATTCAATCAATCCGTCCGCAACTTCATTCTTCTATGCACTTTCTTATATAAATAACAATTGATTAAAACATTTTGTTTGTAATATGTTTTTGTATGTATCACGGCGTTTTAATAATGAAAAATGGCGGTTGAAATAAGTTAATTTTATTTATAGTATGAAAATATTGATTATAAGTTATAATTTTATAATTTATAAGATTTTTAATATAAAAAATGCTTAATACCACATTTTAAGATTATTTATATATATTTTAAAATAATCCATTTGCAATTTTGACTTTAGTATATTTAATCATACAAAAAGTAAACAGCTGTGCAAAACATTTTTAGGATTAGGATTGTGAAGTTCTATAATAAAAAAAAATGCTTTTTAGATAATGTGCTGTTTTCGGAAATGAAAAGTAACATTGGGGTTGTCGAGTTATTAAGCTCAAGGAATTAACACACATTACAACAAAATCTGGAAGCCATATGTCAATACACGCAAAAAATCTTTGTGGTGTCTTCTTAGTATATGTTTGCCCTAGTTAGATGTTATTAATTAAGTTCCGACATAAGTAGATTATTTAAATACTGCGGTAATCAAAAACTAACATACACTAAACGTGGATGAGTTGCGAGTAAGACAGGGTGTCTAAGCTATATATGTCAAGCAGGCGTGGGAGCACCGTTGGAAATGAGGAATCGTAACTTTTGTAAAAATAATGAAAACATGCGTAACAAACCCGCGAAAAACTCCCGGCGATAAATCGCAGTTAAAAGACACTCTCGGGAAGGAGCGGAGGCGCAATGTAGTACGCGAATTCGCGGAAGGTCCGGAGGTGGAAATTAATACGTAAAGCGAATAAATTCCGAAAGAGTGGCACCACGGACACACACGCGTAGACAAAAGGTCCCTAGGGGTCGATAACGAGGGGCGGCTCAAGGAGAGCGAGAGAGAAAGCACGGGGAGATGAACGAGCCAACGGGGTAATTGAATGCGAAACCTTACCACCGCGGCGAATTACGCGAAAGACACACCGGTGTGACGGCGTCGTTACGATAACGTCAATTCGGAGTTGATGTTAATATAGAAAGGCGTCACTTTAGCGCCGAAAGTGTGACGTTGTCGAAGGATAATATGGGGTGAGATTTACGTGAAGAGTGACGTTGAAATAAGATTATTTGGAATCTGGCCAAAATTGATGGGTAATAGACATTCATGTTGATATGGATTTCCGCAAATTTGATAAATAGATATTTGATAGAAACAAGATATGGCAAGGTAGAAGAAGCAGATCTCAACATGCGGTATTAAAACATCAATGGGATGGAAATGACAAAAATATATATTCAATTAAAAACAACTCAATCGTAGCGTATACCGTTGAGGAAGCCCTGCAAACATTTAAACGGTGTCCGGAACATTATTCGCCCACAATTTTTTGACCATAATAATTCGCCCACAATTATTTGTTAAAAAAATCATATAGCAATGCAAAATCATATAGTATCGCGCCTTTTCTCTTGTTAAGCGTTTTGACTACAATGTTGAGGTGATCATCTTGTTCTTAAATTATATTATTAAACGTATTAACATCTCCTTTATAATTTAGTTGAATATTTAAAACGTGACGTGGTATAGATTTTCCATCAATGGAATTCAAGACAAATCTTAATTAATATAATTATATCAGACAAAACGGTCGTTAATATTGTAGATATGTTAAAATGAAGTAGTCACACGTTCATTACGCTGCGTGCAAAATTCGTAATAAAAATAACGACTATCAAATCATATGGAAAAGTTTTTCCTCGAGCAGCGTAAGAGGACACGTTTCTAACTTTTCAGACGCGAGTAGGAAAACTTTGGCGTAGCTCGATTAAAAGTATATTAGTATAGAGAGGCATGCTTCGGAACATATTGAGTAACTTGTTACTCGATGGGCTCTCATATGCATATCGAATATGTAATTTACATTTATATAGGTGAGTCATATTTGTTCAATATTATTTATTGTTCTAGTCTCAGTCAGCTTTTATGTGCAAGTATATTGTATGTTATGTGCCCTTGGGGAGTTTGCACATAAAACGCCAAAAAGAAAAACATAAATTTATTACGCAGAATATATCCAGTCTTTTCAGCCGGGACTTTGTATATAAATTCATTTTTTTTTATCACTGACGTAACGCGCTAAATCGATCCGACATGGGCAAGTATCAAATAACAAGAAATTCAAAGTCACGACACAGTGTTGGGAGAAAATCAATGCCCAATATAATTGAACACAAAGGAGCGAAAGGAGGATGTATCAGACTTTATAGCGCGCGTGGAGCAGAATC
This sequence comes from Plectrocnemia conspersa, assembly GCF_051122295.1. Classification (NCBI taxonomy): domain Eukaryota; kingdom Metazoa; phylum Arthropoda; class Insecta; order Trichoptera; family Polycentropodidae; genus Plectrocnemia; species Plectrocnemia conspersa. Next base: position 21,969,902 of record NW_028277177.1, on the reverse strand, counting down.
TAAATATTATATTTGGCGTATATAAAGTAGGAGAAGAAGGAAATATGATGAATTTTCTATTGAATTATTCATTGATGCCTAATGCGAAGAATTGCTACACCTAAGAGACCAAAGGCCATAAAAAAAATCAAAAAAGTCCGATTGCAAACGATCAAAGATCGCAGTGAGAAAAATTCTCAATTAATATACGGAATCAGATACGAAATCAAATAAAATGTCACGAAAAGATGATTATAATACAATAATATATAATTTTTGATAATATTAGTAAAACGTCTTTCATATTTTTCCATAGAAAATGTATTTTTGGATATCTTGTGATACAGCTATTAAATATTTATATTCCGAAAAAAATTTAATAAAATTCAAAGAGGATCTGAAGTCTTTGATGCAACTCAGCTATTCATTTTAGCTTTCAGCTTCAAAGGTTATCGCGCAATATTTCAAGGAAGGCTTTCTAATTTAACTCACAGTAACTCTTCTTAGCTTACAGGTTTATTGATGAAACTTATTGCTGCAACATAAAATAATTGTTATCACTACGATCTAGCTGCGATTCGGGTGGAGATCGATATTATATGTGTCCTGACGGACCGCATGGTACGGAATGCTTTATGATTATATTCCCTAGAACAAAAAGAATATTCTATAATATTTTTAACTTTATGTAAACTAAAAAATATTTTCAATTATCATCTTTTACGTTCCGGCATTTTTCTGCGCATTTGGATGAAAACCTTAAAAAAAAAAAGTTTTTTTTAAATATTTTTTTCAAATATTTTTTTGGTAATTTTTGTAGATTTTTAATGATTTCGTCATGAAATTTATTCTGAAAATAGATATGGTTCTTGCCAGTCAAATTCGCCATTTTCAAAATTGCAACTATTCAGAACAAAAAAATCACAACTCTCAATCTTAGTACAGCTGTAAAAATGCTTTTTAATTTTTTTGCCCATTTATGTGTGCTTTTAAGGACACGATAACTGCCCTAGTTTTAATCATATCAACATAAAACTTGTTCTGGAAATGGATTAGATTTCTTAGTCAATTTAATTCGCTATTGATACGATTAAAAATCGTAACTTCGTTATAAAAAGTAAGAAGGTAAACACTTTTAACATGTAAGTTAGGTGTCAGTATCGGGCGGCGGTGTTGAATTCAAAAGATCCAGGTCCATCAAAAATGTAGCAGCCAGTTCCTATATAGAGTAGTTGTTGTCCTTAAAGTGATGAATAGTAGTAATCTTTGTAGAGATTATGTTGGTGGTTCTTGAAATACGTGAGTGTTTGTCTAAGTAAGTCTCTAAGAGAGTAAGTGACGTGCTTTTTATGTTTTCTCACGAAAGTTTGGACAGATGGGAAAATACTGATGCCAAGCTTGGCCTGATTAATATTTATGGTTTTCGAAAGTCTTTTGTGCTCATTATTTACGTCAGGCTCATAGTTGCTCTAATATCTCGAAAAAAATATAAATAAACAAGGAGGCGGCATTTCGTCTTAAAATAGTTATATAGCGTTCATCTCCTAAATAAGTGATATTTGTAAATATTATATAATGTAACAGTATTAATAAAAAATGAAAGTAATCTTCGTGTAAGATTGTCGAAAAAAATAATCGATTAAATCATTAAAATACACTGTATGTAGTTTTCAACATTAACTGTTACACTTTTCTTTAATATTATATGCGCCCGCTTGTAAAATACAAAGTTATTAATTTATAAACTAATCTTTCTCGTAGCTTTGTCTGCGTCATGTAGTTCTCATTCGTCTCTGAAGATCGGGTTGAACTTTTGGATTGCAGACTCGTCTGATGTAAAGCGGATCGGATTTCTTGTCGCTTCGCAAGCTGCTAGTCCAGCCAAGTTGCAAGCAAAGCAGTAGAAGCTTCTATACTGGGCACTTGTAATTCTGAATTTGCTAGGCACATTCCACCTATTTTCTGATAGTGCATTCCTTGTATTGGCATCGGCATCGCATACCTTTGTACAGGCCCATTATCAAAGTGCATTTTCTAGTAGTTCCAATCCGCCAAAATGTCTGATCAGCACGTGCGCTTTTGTTCATTTTTGCACCTTTGAACAATCAATAATTAAAAAAATAATGAATGTCTATTTCACCCATCCATAGTCCTTAGTCCACCATCCGTAAACACGACTTTTGAGATAAAGAAATCAAGAGTGATATTAGTTTGTTAGGAAACATTTTTTTCACCGCCGATATAGTAACATTGGACGTATGACAGGTTACCTACCAATTATATCTTATATAAGTGTAGTTTCAAGCCCAGTTTCAAAATTTGATGGAAAGTTGATTTTCGTATCGCTACAGCAGCAAAACGCTTGCGAGCCGACAAGCCGGGATCTTCTCGTACAGACTCGTTAACTTGCGCGACATTCTCTTCGCTTCTCCTACTCCGTGGCCGCCCGGTTTTCTTCTTATTTGGCGTTGAACCGGCCTCCTCGAATTTCCTGAGCCATGATTTAATTAAATCAAGACTCAACAGACGCCGAATAATCACATAAAAAGCGTTGTGTTTGTAAAACTGTTTTACGCAGAACGCGCGTTGTTTCGCCGTGAGATATTCATTGCGATTAAATTTCCAAGGATCAAACTTCCGCGTGCTGTCGTTTGCGCGCCCCTTCTTCGCGAGGTTCTCGCTGAGTGATTTAAAAAATGGCCCTGTATAATATGGACGTCTTGATAATTTTTTCCAATGCTCCATTATGGCCATTATATAGTAAACATTTAAAAAAATATGGTGCACACTTTAAATGTGTTGATTAGCAGATTAGCACCATATTTGCAAGTAATTTTTCAAGAGAACTGCTAAGCGCCAATCCGGGAATTTATATACCATACATACACTAGTGATGCTCAAACAATGTCTCGCTAAAAATCATTCGATGGTATAAAAACAGTGTAGCAAATTTACCTGATGTTTAAGAAACAATTTTAGATATCGCTGACGCTGATGTAACATTGCCTAGTATTAAATCATTTTTTAGTGATCAGTCTACTGAGTTCATCAGATGACGCACGCTTGGCGCTAGACACGCGGCAAAGGAATGTTTGTGTAAAAAAATGCATCAAAATCTTTTAGTCAGTTTACATATATTTATGGAGGAGTTGCATTCTGTAAGATTATTTTGGAACATGTGAACTACATTAATGTTAAAATTAGACTGTGGCATACGCCTACCGAATATCATCCGTTCATTTTTATAGGATTGTAACATGATGGTTTTGGGACTCTTTCAAATGAATTCCGAATGGAATCAAACACACGTGCACGCCCAAAGTAATGAATAATATAGAACTCTCAGGTTTTTGACTACCCACGCACGTGTGATTTTCAAACGACCTTACAGGTGTAAAAGCTTAACTATTAAAGACGATTCATGAGTTCTTTTCACGTTACGGACTGCTGAGCGTGAATCAAGTATATGTATTAATTTGGTGCTACTTGGGTTTACCCAAAATTATAGCTGTTAATTAGTTTATTGGCTAGACAAATCAGTTAGTTAGTAGGACAAGGTCGTGGATTTTCTGTGAATATGACTCAAGTGTTTACATGTTTAAATCCGTCTTTTGAATTCCTTGACGGTAATAATTTAAGCTGTATCAAAATATCGTTTTGTAAAATGTGTATATGTATATGAGTTGTGATGTCTTGAATCAGTATTTTTTATGATTTATTTACTATAAATATTGTGTAGAAGTGTATAGCATTTAGCCTTCGTCATAATAGTGGGGCACAAGTAGTTTTGAATTGAATCAATTGCTTATTTTTACCTCACTGCTAGACTTGGTACATAAAAGTCCTTATTAGAAACTTGAATAGAACGAATGCCAACTGTTCAGAAAGGCAAGATTATCGCTAGTCATCCGACGAAGAGTTGGTTGAAAAACTGAGCAAAAGGGTCAAGAAAGTGGAACGAAGTATGTAGTTGTGAAACTCTACATAAGCTCTTGTTTTTTTATTTATAAAAAAGAGAAAGGCAACGCCGAGATTCCACATTTGAATATTTGCCGAAATTTGTAAGGACAAATCAAACTTAACTAAACAAGATTAGCTGAACCTAATCATTGTTTATAAAATATATTATTATGGTTAAATTAAAATGCTTAATTTTTTTTAACTCTATTTTAAAATATATTGTCAATAATTGAATATATACGGTCAAACAAAACGATATGGCAGAAATCATGTTCATGTGTAAGGATAAAATAATTAGTAACAGGACGACTCAAATGAGTGTGATAACAATTTTAAACTCATATATGGATTATGTTGTTAACATAACGTTTAATTGGTGGTGACCCACAAAGAAGCATTGTATATATTTTATTTCAAAGTTGGTTTATAATTGACCGACGTATTAGTTGAATCGAGTATTGTTCGTTAAAGTTGTAGCTAAATCAGTAAAGTTTTATATTCGACATCAGAAAGAGTTGGATGTTGTAACTATCCTAAAATCAGGACGGTCCATTATGTATCAATAAGCCCTCACTTCGAAGATCTCATTCTGATATCAGTGAGCGGCAAATGTCAGCTGGTGGTGTGCAGCATCCGCTGACTCTCAGGGGTCGGTCGACGAAAGTCTTAAATATTCGCCGACCGACCTTTTGCAGATTTTCGCATTTCCTGTAACCAAGATTATATGTAGAAGTATAATAAGTTATGGAGCGCTTTAGATGCGCTATATAAACCAATTTCCCATGTGATTTTACATCCCGATTTTTTATTAGCATAAACTCGGCCCAAGGGCCGAGGCTGCGACTGAGGCAGTATATACACCCCCCTATAAAAGGGGGGTGGTACTGTTACAAGTATGATCTGCAAGTGCATGCAATTGCAAACAATGCAGATCGCCAACGAGAGCACTAAAGGGCGATCCCACGCTCGGGAAAAATACTAATGAAATCCCATAAAATATGTAGTACAGGGAGTGGTCCCGTTCATCCGGCCGTCAAAAGCTGGGTGACCGCCCATAGGGTTGGACTCGTAGGGCCCAAGTACTGGTAACGGCAGTAGTGCACGCAACAGTTGCCAAAGTAGTTATACTTTACCTCCAGTACTTAGTTCAAAGACTGTTTATTTCTGTAATTAAGACTCATACAACGGATCGCTTCATAAGATTCCCATGTCGTCTGGACGAAGTACCGTTACACGAAATAGCATGCTTTATCTCTTTCTTCGTTGCGTGCGACACCCCTCCTACTTTTATTTCTAGGGGATCGGCGTCAGTTCTGGATTGTTAAATGAATAAATTTGATTAACCTACAATACCACTAACTTCATTCCATAATTTTGCTACTTATGTATCTGATTTTTTTAATTTTGCGCAGAATTTCAAAGTTTTTTTAAATAAATATAATTATTATAGTCATTATTAAATGTGTTCCTACTATTGTTGTTTCCAAAAGAAATAAAACATTTGTATTTATTATAAGAAAAGAGCATTATTATATAATAAAAATAAAATTATGAATATTTCTTTAGAAGCGCAGAGTAATACCCCCACGGTGTATAGCTGAGAGGCAAATAGTAGTGGATTCTAATTAGAATGTAATGGTAAACCGTCGAGCTCGATAGGGAATCTTATGATGCCAACGGATCATATCCACCTTGGTATATGCTACAACTATTTCGATCAAGTTTTATTGGCTGTGATTTAATTATTTATTATCTGCGTTCACGTTATGTTATAAAAGTTCTCGAAACCTTTTGATGGCATGTGTATTAAGGCGAGTGTGTCCATTCGATTTCTGCGATTGCTCGTACAAACATGCGTCACTGTGATGCCGTATGTTAGTGTATAACCAATAAAACGTGTACAAAATGAATCAATAAGTATTTAAAATATGAATGTTTATAATCCAGAGATTATTCTATACGTAATAAATAGATTGACCGCATTTCGCATTATGGCAGTTAAGCGCCGATCCCGCGCTCGACCGCCCGCGCTAATTCCATCTGCGAATTTCGACAATTTAATTAACGCAAACGCGGAGGATTAAATGGGATACAAGTTGAACTCAAGGTTGGGACTCTAAATTAACCTAATCGACCGTTTCGTGTAATAGTCTGCTAATGGTGTTTTTGGCCGCCGAGTCACCACTATCGCGAAGATTAAAACTCAATTTCGAAAACAACTATCACGAAAGGTCACTCGCGTGTGACAGGTGTGTATAAAAATTCGATTAGTCCAAACAGAACTTGTCACTATGTCATGACTATAAACTAGGGATTGGATTTAATTAATTCTAAGTCTGCTACACTATCTGCGAAATGCGCTCTCCCTCAATTCGCTTCGATAAGACAGTGAAGTATCTATAAAAGTGTGTTAGGGTCACTAGTTGCCTAATGATGGCCGTAAACAATTTTCGGCTGACTGGTCCGTCGGCCTTTTTAGGACTTAAATTTCCATACCTAAGCAGCATTATTCAAGAGGTATGACATTAGTCCATTGCTGTTGTTTCGAAAATATGGCACCGTTGAATTTTAGGTATCGTAAATATAAAGTGTGATTGATATAAACATTAGTAATACAAGGGAAAATTTATTGAGCTGTATGTCCAACATTCATGTAAGGTAAATTTTATTAAGGTTATCTAAAAATACGATTGCAATTCTTATTCTAAAACAACGGATTTCGTTTTAAATTATTATGATGAGAATTTTTTATGAGCTTTTCGTTCCGACGTTTCAGAAGCACAAAATGTGTATTCAGAATTAAATATTCAAGAAGGTAAAATCATAAACCTTCGCCGATTAGTAACATGGAATACTTTAATATGTAATGCTTTACTAAAAATACTTATACTCAGTTAACCTTTTAGTGTGTTGACATAACACAATTAATATATCGTTGGTGTTCACATTTTGAAATTATTTTATCAAAAATTACTTATATGGTCTTAGAAATAAATTAAGTTACGGATTACGCGCCCATTGAAAGATTTCGATTCTTTGATTTCTAATATAAAATTAATTTTTTTTAGTACGAATATGTTAACTTTTTCAATTAAACAACTAATATATTTCGTCATTTTCTTAAACGCAATGATCTGATTTTGAGGATTTTTTTTACTGATATTATTTTAGAATAAATTGTCAACTTTTTCACGCTATGTTGACAAATAACCCATAATAGACATATATCAATTTTTACGCATTAACACAGGGCCATATAAAACATGATATGATATATTATATATGTATATATTTAACGCTTAAATAGTAAAGGGTCTTGTATTTTCCCCCCTTAAATTATAACCACAAACGTTTTGTTATATATTCTTATTTTTTTTTATTGAATTTTAACATGAAAATGCTTATAAATCAGTAACATGTATATTATTTATATTATTAAAATAAACTTATTTAAAAAATCATATAACATATACATATGTATGTATGTATATTCAAATATAATAGTCAAATACTACTTAACCATTAATTATCTTGCGCGATTAATAAGCCTTTTAAATTATAGGAATTCAAATTAAATAAATACATAGTTTTTGTCATATTATAATTATTATATAACTTTACGCATTTACGACTTTAAATATAGTAGATAGCGACGAAAACAACTGTATGGTAACCACAGAACAAAGAATATAATGGTAGTTAACCAAAGTATTCATAATACAACTAAAAAATATTTTTTAACCCTTTATCAACCAGTTTTAAACATTAATAATAACAACTGATTTTTGTGTCATATTTAGGACCCCAAGGTAATTGACATTTTGTCGAAAATAATTTATACACATATGTTAAAAAAAATCTCTCTTTGAAAGAGCTCTTTGAAAGTGGTATAAGTCCATTTAAAAAAAATAGTTGATGGTAGTTTTAGTCAGATAGAATATCATATTTTCATATTTGATAATCACACAGTTAATGGTGCACAATATCATCATAAAACAATCAAAATAAGTTGAACTGTAAAATGTTATCTCATGAATGTTTTTGGTAAAAGTCCATTTGTAATAATCATAATAGCATCTTGTTGCCTGAAACACATTTAAAATATTACAACTCGAGAGCATATTTTAGCCTACAGTCACATGTGTAACAGGCATAAGATTAAAACTACGGTTGATATTTTGTCCTTAAATTTCATTATATTCCACATAATGAAACAAAAAAGTTAATCAGATAATTTTGAAGTCGTGTCATGAGTCTCTCCCCAATTGGTATTTTTCTCAAAAAGCTGCCATGTTTTTTGTGAACTATTTAAATATCTTTTGAGTTTTGAGGCAGAAGGGGTGTAAATTTGCAGCTAAATAGACGCTGGAAAAGCTAGTAACGGTTAATTTTATAAATATATAAATGTAGAGAACGGTGGAGTTGAAAGGGTAGGTCTTGAAAGTCGGACAGTCTTCGCTGGCGTCTCGAGTTGTATTATTGTCGGCCGTGATTTTGGTAGAGCGACTGGCATTGTCGTGATGTGTTCTCGCGTTGCTATCTAAACGATCTGCTTTTGTCTCTCCGTGGCTCCGTGGCATCTTTTACCACGTCTACTAATTTCAACTCGATTTTGTGTGGTCCTAACAAACATAATCATGCTGAAATGCGCCGAGAGTGACTATTCGAACGCCATAGGAAATTAATTGGTGTAGTGGTTTTCTGCTATCTATTATGACCTATAATGTAAAAGCGTATTTAATCATCCGATAAGCTTACCTCGTTACTGCAACTGTTTTAAATATGTATATGTCAAAATACAATTATTTTTAATAACTTATGATCATATTTTATTATAATTTTATACTTTTATGTCGCTATCGTATTCGTAATAAAAACCTTGAACCTCTTATCCCAATATACTCAATTGTATAAATGAGTCACCAGAAAAATGGCTGTTATGCCTTTTATGATTATGCTGATTAAATGTTATCTTCCTGTAACTATGAGTATATATGTATATATGATATTAGTATCACTTTATCAATCGATTGATCTCCAAGTTAGTTTTAATTAAATTCAATCTAAATTTTCTTCATTACAATTTGAATTATAGAGCCTGTTTTCAAAAGTCAAATATGTATGTGCTTTTGTTTGTGTACAGAGGCTTTCCAAACTTTCACAACTGTCAGTAACGATCCAACCGTATTATAAATTATGTACCATTTTCAAACAGTGCAGTATCGTATCGCGTTAGATAGCTATAGTTTTTTTATTTCCCTAATTGCTACCACCTGCATTGACAATATGACATCAGGTAATGTGCGATAAATTCTGCAAGTATGTGATGCGATATCATAAAATTTTACTGCGAAAACATTCGTCATGTGATATTTAAAATATTAAATCTACAGTCTGCATAGATTGCTTAAATTAATTAAACATGAGATAAAAAATCTGATAGCATGTTTGAGATGTGCTGCTTCGCGGGATTATTGTACGTATACGTAATACGCAACGAAAAGGAAGCGTAGATGTCGCGTCTACCTTTATTAGACTTAACTCGTCAAAAATATGTAGCGAACTTTGAATTATGACGCAAATAAGATTATTATATTTTTCTGTGCATTTAAACTTTTCCTCTGGATATATATACATACATATAAATAGTTATTGATTTTATTGTCGATTGGTTTGAAATAATATTTAGTTTTTGCTCAAATTCATATAGATTTATATTTTTTTGAAATAAGCTTTTGTTTCAACATTTATTTTTTAATTTAAATATGATTCAAGAATATAACATCCATTTTCGAATAGATTTTATTAAATTTAATTACTTAGTGCCATATAATTATTTGAAAAGTGACGCTTCGGGTGTTTTTGTTTGCTTTTAAAAATATTAACAATTTGTTTTGTTTTAAAAATCGATAGACCTGAAGAGTAAATTCCTGTTCTAAATAGTAAATATTTAACACTGCTCACTGGTTTCCGGCACTTATTAATGATATTGTGCCATGGAGAGCACCAGTGACCAGCATAGTTTGCTTACGAAAAAATACGCGTATACTACATCGGTCACTTCCATGGTAGGATTTAACTCTAAATATTATCGTCATGGTCTTATAAAGCCCAATGCATACAATAAAAAAGAGGGAAAATAAACTTGTTTTTTTTTATCATATATAATTTGTAATAAAAAGTTATTTAAATGTTTTTAGAAAAATTTAAAAATAAAATGATTATATATAAGTACATACATCTAATCATAGTTGAATTTATCTAAATATATTTTAGTGCTTCTTAAATTATGTTACGCGTTTTGCTATCGCAAAAATAGTTTACATTTTTGATAACATAGTTCCGGTTTGGTTAGGTTATTTTTTGTTAGTTTATCAACGGATACAGAGCTAGTTTTATATATAATTCAGTCTTACAAGAAATTACGTATGATTCATTTTTACAGAACATGACACCTGGTGGATTAGAAGAAGTAGAGTTTCCTTATGAATTTCCGTCACGCGTGCCAATTTCCGAAAATTAAAATAGTTCACCTTGGCCAAATTCACAATAAATCGCGTTTCCTTGGAATAATAGTATAAAATAACATTTAAAAAAATAAAGTTCACTAAAATTTTTGTTGTTGATACTGTTTTATAAGTAATCAAGAATAGGCGATCGAACCTTGTATGAAAGCCGCGAATAAACGCAATACAAAAGGCTTTCTATCTGGCGGGTGCAGTAAAACGTGAATGTACCAATTTTTTCAGTAATTTAACTGTTCTATACGCATTTAGAGACACATTTCATATTCTATATCAATCTGAAATTTAAACCACGAATTAATTCACACGAGTCGTTTATCAATTTTATTTTTATTGTAATATATATTTACATATGCAGAGGCAATATATAATGGAGCTATTAGCACAAAACCATTAGTTTGTCTTACATATTTGTAACTTTAATTTGGGGAATGTAAACATAATATGTGCATGATTTATGTAATCGTTTCTTCTACTTGGGACTATCGTCGCCATTTAGTTGTATAAATGTTTATATTTATTAATTATTGCTAACGTACTAAGGACTAATTTCATAAAGTAAAGACAATGTAATAAACTCTAGTGTGCTTTTCGGTTATCTTATATATAATTGTTCTAAGCCGTCGCTTCCGCCGTCGCTTCCGTATCCGGACGCGCATAACTTTAAACGAAACATTCTCCGTTCAATTATCTACTCTGTAAATCGTATCGCTTTGTATTAACGGTGTGTAACAATACACGTAAACAAAGGAAATATATTTAAATATAATAATAAATAATAATAAAAATTAAAATTGAATTTGTTCCGATTGATTTTCGAGCCGCCGGTAATGCGTTCTGTTGTTTCGACCAATCAAAAATAAGCATTCAAATATTCAAATAGCTTCGACCAATGAAAAATAAGCATTCAAATTCAAATAGACAGTACCGTGACAACACTTTTAAATAATTATTATTTAATAATAAAATTTTGCTACGCGACAATAATTTTCATTAATTCGTCATTTGACTGAATAAAAATGAAATATATACATAATGTGTTGAGGATTAGAAGAATACATTGATTAAACTAGATAAACAATCATAAAATAATCTTCGTAATGAAATTTTCAAATTTTGAATTCCCGGCGACGGGCTCCGAGGCCTAAAAGTGAGTTTTTGCTTTTATAAATAATCGGATTGCAAATTAACTAGGTGTGTTATAACTATGAAAATTAAATATATACATAATGTGTTTAGGATAAGAAGAATACATTGATTAAATTAGATAAACAATCATAAAACAATCTTTGTAATGAAATCTTCAAATTTTGATATCCCGTCGCCGGGCTCCGAGGCCGGAAAGTGAGTTTTTCTTTTATATACATAAACATTATCATTGCTTTCCGATTTAATACACATATACGTTAGATTTTAAGAATTTTAAATTAACCAGTTATGTTTTAAACATGAACGTGTAATATATCCTTAGTATGTGAGGATTGAAAGTTAATGTCGATCAAATCGGCGCTGTCGGACAGCTTATAAATGTGTAGTTTCTTGGATGTTATCTAATAAACGACATTTTACAATGATTATAAATATGTGATTGCATACCTGGAATAATCGATAGCCAAAATATCTAAAAGTGGGTTATTTTTAATTCCGATGTGGCAAAATAGGTACAATTTTTTTTTCTGTGCCATCATTCCTCTTTCTGAATAGCCAAATTTAAGATATTCAGTTACATCAAACTTATGTAGTATGTTCTTTATAAAAAGATAATACTTGCTGACAGTGACTTCAACATGAGAAGATTAACTCTTTGTTTATATATACCAATTCTACGTTGTAGCCATATAGGTCATCAAATTGTTCCATCATTGCTTCTGAAAAATAATTAAAAAAACAATAAGACTCCTATCAAGAGTAAACATTGAACACATTATTACTACTAATATAATCCATAAATTAAATTTAAACGACAACCAAAGAACACAATTGATGGATGTACTGTAGAGGATTAAACACGTAGATTGGCATCTTTTCATCTTCTACAAAATTGTCACAATATGTCATATATTTTTTATTATTACTAGCATTGTAATATGTTTAATTAACTTCGGTATGTATACCTTTAATTGCCAAATCACCGCTGTTAGTCTTTTAATATTAGATCCTGGAAAGTCAATAGTAATTTTGTGTTATATTATTCATTTATAACTAAACACTTACTGGCACACCCGCAATTTATAGTTTTGTCTATAATTTCAAATGCTGCATCACTTGAATCATCTTCAATTGTCACTTTGTAACAAAAATGCCGCGATTATAACATATTTCTTGCCAGATGACAGAAGAACTGTCAAAGCAAATTTGGGAAGTCCCGCGCTTGAGAACGAACTAAATTGATTTTAACGAGCGAAATTGATTTTAACGAGCGAAATTTATTTTAACGATTTAAATTGTATAAAATTTATTAAAATATGTATAAAAATCATCAAATACAAAAAAAAATGTTTTTTAAAATATTTTTTTAGTTTATAGATTTAAAATATAATATAAATAATGTGGATATGTATTAGCTTCTTTATACAGAAAAAATATGTACCTAAATTTTGGCGAACGTTGGCAATTTAAAGTTTTAGTTTTTAGAGAATTTTTAAAACTTTGCTTTAAAAAATATTTTAAACAAAAAGGGGCAAAGTTTCAAAATAAGTACTATTCATTACCAGCCAACTACTAAGCGCACAGTATTGCAAAAATCCCTCTTACTGACGCCTTTGAAAGTAAACTACACAAAAATGTATAACACTAATTTAAATATTTTTTAAAATAAAAGTTTCAGAATAAAATTTCAAGATTTATTCAAAATATTTTTTTCAACATTAAAAATATTTTTTATTTTATTATGGATTTTAAATATTATTAATTTATTATAGATTTTAAATATCATTAGTTTATTATTAATTTTAAATATAGTGAAAACTTTTTACACTCATTAATTATTAAAATATATAATGCTGCGCAGAAAAACATTTACTTTAAAAAATATGTAAATCAAAATATTTTTTAATCAAAAAAGACAAAGGTTTCAAAATTATTAATATTTTTAAAACGCACTTTTGGTCTAAAGTAACAGATTAGGTGCTTGATATCTTTAGATTATTGTTTCTTTCTCATTAGTAAATGTAATTAAAAACTGACTTTTATATTTACACATAAAACATAGAAATATTTTTTTTAAATTATAAAGTAACTTAAGGTGTCACCAAAAAACTTTTTTATTACGAAAATTTAAATTTATGATATAATTGTGTTATGCAGCGTTAAAACTGGCACTCAAACACATAAAATACGCTAAAACACAATCAATGACTTATAATCACTCACATTGCACTAACTATATATGATCGATTGTGTTGTAGCGTTAGTAAGGTGTAACAAAATATTTTTTCATATCAGTAATATTTTTGAGCGGATGTGTAACCGATGCTATTTATTATTATTATTATTTATTAAACTGTAAACCTACTTTTAAATGATACAAAATGTTACGTTTTAATATTTTTTTTTATGTTGAAAACATTTTGATATTTTTAGTTTTAATAATATTTAGTAAAGTTACAAACCTATTTTAAAAAATATTACAACGAACTCTCTTTGTAACGAATACCGAAATAACAAAATTCCCAGTATAACGAATCTTTAATTTGTCCCCGAAAAACTTGCATACAAAATGTTTTCATTATAACGAAGACTGATCTCAGTATAACGAAATATTTTGATCCGAATTTAAGAATGACGTTGCAACTTTACACAATATTTCTCCAAATTCAGTTCGTTCTTGACGTGGTGTGTGGCAGATGTGTTCTAAAGCGACATTACAGGTGTTTCGCTGACCCTCAAACTTTTTTTATAAAACATTTTATTCACAAATTTTATTGTTTCATACAGTATCCTTAAAAATGGGCAAAAAACTATCTGTCAACCTTATAAGAGGTTATTTTGATGTTGTAGTAATGTGATAATTAAAAATAAAATATATCATCTTCCTTACGTTCAATATAACGAATTTTCAGTATACCAAAATTTATTCATTGGTTCCGTGAGCTTCGCTGTATTGAAATTTCATAGAACAATTTTTAATTTATTATTATCTAGCCAAGTTTTAAACCTATTCATAAATGATATACAATATTTAGATTTATCTTTAAATATCTAAGTTTCAATATAACGATAAAATCTAACGTTGTAAATCTTATAAATAATATAAAATGTTTTCTTCTGGAAATATTTAGTCAAGTTGTAAACCTATTTTCAAATGAATTGAAAATGCTAAGTAGTTTTTTATAGATTGAACTATTTTGTCTATCATTGAAAATTCTAAATAGTAATGTCCAATTTGAACCATTTAATTTTAAAAAATATTTTTAAAAATCAGAACGAAGCAAAAATTTAATTTAAAACCCAAAAAGTTGAGGGTCCGGTATTCGCACACTCGCTAGCTATCGGTACCTCACGATAGTGAGGTACCGACAGCTAGTCCAAGTAAAATATACGACGAAAAGCAGGTGTTTTTAATTCCATATTTCAAAATTATTTTTATTGTAATATCTTATCAAAACTCCAGATGTAGAAAATGGAATTTTTGATTAATGTGCTACATATAAAAGTGTTTTCTGCTCTTTTTGTACCAGCGGTGAATAGATCCGAGTTAATTTTTTATTGTAATTTTAGCAGCAAGTACCAAAAAGTATCCGCGTTTCGACCATTAGTGATAACAATAACTACAAATGTTATAATAAGTAAAGTCGGCCTAGTATCTTGTCAATCGTAATATTCGACATTTGTCTCGCGTCTACCGAAACTGTCAGACAAAAACGAAGCAAATTGCTACAAGCCACAAGGCAAGATAACACAAATGCTCCCAAACTAGCACCAAGTTTTGCTGTGTGCCCTTGTTCATACATACAATCTAACATTACATACATCTAGCAAACACTGACAAGTTAGTGTGTTGTTCATTTATTCCCAACTTTAATAGATATTCTCTATTCTAAGACTAAATACAACTCGTATCCAGAGACTTAGCTGTAGGCTTTGTTCAAGTCAATTAGAAATTAACCTGTTAACCGTTTGTCGAATATTTTATAATAATAATATATAATTAAAATCAGACTAAGCCGCGAAGTATTTTTTTATGATTTACTAGCACGTTAACTGGTTACACCTAATTAATTTATAATTATCTTTTTGATGTATGATTCTCTATGAAAACTACGAAAATATTTTTAAAGTGACAATAGCATTTTTTAAGCTTATTATTAGAGATACGTACTTTGAGAAATTTGTGATAGATTCTGAATACATTTTCTCTTAGAGATTGAGAGATGTCTTAAATGTTTTCGGAAAAAAAAAACACTTTTCTTTCGTTAGCGTGATGCTTTTCTTCCTATTCTTGTCTACACTCGATCATGATCACTAACTTACTGCAACACTCATCATTGTCGTTACGCATTCTGATTTCCTGATGATTTTAATTTTTCTTTGACGAATGAAAAAAATGAATGTAATACAATAAAATATTACATATAATTCTTAAAATAACCCTTTTAAAAACACATGTCATCTAAAGTAGTCAAACATTCTCTTTTTTTGTTAAAAAATTTCGGCCGTGGAAAATTTTTAATTTTTAAAATTTAAAAAGAATTAAAATAGGCACTATAAATTATTTGTTCTCTTGTCCGTCGATTAAAATATTTTGAATTCCTTCTCCATTAATCTGTAAGACGTTGATTTTTTTACACTACTCTCTGTAAGGCTGAAAATTTTTTAGGCCAATAATACATTTTCAATTTCTTCAATGGATTCTAATGATTTAATGGAGTCGTGAGAGTCCTTGAAAATTCGTCGTGCCATTAAAAATAAACTGAGAATAATTTCTTTCCATATTTTCCATATTTCTGCTTTTAAAGTCATTCTTTTTTTGACTGATGAAAGATTCTGAATTTTGAAAATATTTAATTAATGACATAAATGTCTGATTTCTTCGATTATGTAATTGTTCTTTAATTGCCCATTGAAATTTCGAGCTTAGCTCAGAATTGATATTTTCCAATTGTTTTAACAACAAATTTAAGCCCTTCGGCTGTCAATAATAACCGTAAGACAATTGTCAATAACAACTGTTGCTACTTCACAAAAAATGCGTAAATTCTGCTTATGTGAGCGGGTTCTTTGATCACCTGAGCAAAGATAAAGCCGCCGGCCGGTTAAAGTAATAAATTGCAAAAATTGGTCATTCAAATGTTTTCAATCATCTGGCACGAATACCTTTGGAAAGGTTTCTTATCTGAGTGTCTTCTTTTATTACTTAAGCCATTACCAGAACCCTATTAAAACCTTGCAAGAAGTATGCATATTATACATGAAAACGCCTTTACTTATGAAGCGTTATAAAAGAAAGTGGTTCTAAATCTTTTAAAAATATTCTTACAAATTTAATTTTATATAATAAAAAATGCGTTATAAAATTTTTCTTGAGAAAAGATTCTCGGTAAGAAACATTAATTGTCGCTATAAATTCAAGAAATCATTTTTTTAAATGTCAATAATCGTAATGTAATAAACAATAATGTTACGCATATTTAGAACTACAATATTTAATTTTGCATATAGTCTCAATGACGAATTATTTGATAAATGGTGAGTCAAAATAAAAAATCTTAAAATATGTGGTCAAGTGTGGGCGAAATCAGCTTTTTTTTAGTGAGACACTACAGAAAGTCGCCTGCGTCAATTTTATTTAGTAATATTTAACTAACGTGTAATGTTATAATATTGTATTAGTGGCAATTTATAAAGATTTGAAAGTTAATACACATCTAATTCTCTCAATTAAATTAGATTATATTTGTTTTCTTCCATCCTTATAATCCTTAAACCAGAAGTTTGCTAAAGGTAATTGACCGTAAAATTCCTCACATAAGGATGATTTCAAAGGACGGACAAATTTAAGAATTTTAAGGTTATATACACACGAAACCCACAACCCTTTTGGCGAAAGGATTTTAATTAAGCTAAATAAGTTGTGGGTTTTAGTGTTTATATTGTATTTTTTAATATTATTTTTTAGAGAAAGATGGAATATTCAGAATCATTTTTTTTAATTTAATAAAGATTTTATATTGATTGGAACATTTCTATCAGATCAAATACAAAAAATCATTTGATGATATAAACACTCATAAATACGGTCCAAATTAATTTAGAAGTCATAAGATATACAAACAAGTTAAAAATAACTCCGCGCCTGGTACTGCTATACCAAAATCATTTAGGAATAATTGCAAAGAAATTAAAAAATATTTTTTCAATGAATTCATGCAAATATAACCAAATAAAATAAAGTCAATAAACAATTCATTTAATAATAAATATTTTAATTGTACATATTATATTTTTCTAAATGTATACGTATTATATTTATAATTTTGATGTATCAAATTGCAACCACAGAATGAGTTATATCTTACTCAAGCGGAATTACGTAAAAAAATCATGATATAAAAGGCCAGTGTACGTACGGCTTGGTCTTCAGCATCTTGAACCAATCAGATAAGATGTGACATCCACACTTTTTATTGGTACGTTCATGACCTAAAAACTTCTTCTGGAAGATTTTTTTGTGTCGCTAGTGAATAGTTTTTTAGTTCAGGTGAACAGGAAATCTAATATGATCATGAAAATATTCGGATTGTCACGGTATTTTTGGTATATGAGCAACGCTACTTTATCAACTGTGTTCAAACATACTTACAATCCTCTTTAGCCATGCATTTTTGTTAACTGTTAACCAGTCAACAGAGAAACCACGGTTATTCGCCAGTCCTACATTCGAAGTTCGCGTTGCGTGTTTTTTGGCTTGCGGATGCGGCGTCGACAGCGTTTTTCCTTTAAACCTGCCTGACTTCCTGGACTCTTTTCACTCACTCAGAATCGGAACTCTGAACGTCCGAGTGCGTGTGTGCGTCATATCGATTTCGACCTTCGGGGATGCCCCAGCTCTGAATGAGTCTGTATGTCTGTCTGTGTGTTCTTCACAATCTATTTCAGGCGGCGGAAAACGGGGGCGGGCGAAAATAGCCGCGAAACGCACCGAAAGCTATCAAAAATATACCAAAACGTATCCATCCGACGAATATTATCGTCAGGGGTCGTCAACTGTTTTCTCCTTATTTCGCGCGCGCGTGTCTAACGTCGTTCCCATCGTTCCGGATCGGCGCTTCTCAACATTAGCAGGCGGCTGCTGCGTTTTACTTGTGGTTTTCCGCAATGCAGTGAAACGCGGCGGATGCATCGAGCTTTCCAACTGTTGTTTTTAAATAATTTATTTAATGTGAAAATATGCCTCTGGGCTATTTTTAAACGCGCCGTCAGCTGCTTCTAAATATATGTTTCCCATAACTATGAATCGTGTGCACCCGACATGTGCACAATTTTTTTTATCATTTTCCTCTATTAGTCACTGCTATGTATCGCATTTTCTTAGAAGACATGAAACAGCGACGTATACTTACAATAGAATCCATTGAAATTTATGTACTTTTTGTAAACATCAATAACAATATCAAGATTGTTCTGTTGCGATGAATATTGACAATATAAGATACAAATTTGTATTCCTATTTAAAAGTATTTTTTTCTAAAATGCTTAATTTGTTCTCATAGGATGCGACAAAAGTCTCCTTATTATATAAAAAAATATTTTTATCAATATTTTCGTATTAGGTGATGGCAAAACTTTCAAATCGATTGATATCGCAAAACGGAGATCTAAGATGGTCATCTCGTCTATCAGATATGAGCACACCAAACTTTTTGCTAGGCTTCCTAAAGAAAAAAATACACTGTATACGACTAGCCACAGAATTGACAGTACTTGAATGCGAATATTCGAGCGGAAATTGCCTTGATATCTCAGGAAATGCTAAGAAAAGTAATGGAAAACTCCACCAAAAAAATAAATCTTATTTTCTTCTTTAATATATTTCATTCATAAATAATTTCAATGATCAACATTTTAAAAGATTTTTTAAATAATAAAACACTGCATTGTGTATTTTAGATTATTTACTAGCACAATAGACCTTTGATACAGTATGATCAATTCGAGTTCCTTATGTTGGCAGTTGTAAATCAGACAGCTGTCAATAACCACGCGCGTTCAAAGTGTCAAATGTTATTTTTTTTACATTTACCAAATGGGTCGCAGAAACAATTCTGTACGAACTGTGTATCGAAATTTACGAGAATATTATGGTCAATTTTATTGTCAGTAAGAGAATGGAAGCTCTAGAGATAGGGTAACTAGGGTATTGCATCTACATCAATATAAAATGTAGATAACACACAGTGATTTACGCAGATTGAGTGTTAAAGCAGCAGGAAGCTTATGCTGATTTTTCAAAGAACATTTTCTTCTCTGATGAGGCACATTTCCACCTTTATATGTATGTTACTAAGCAAAATGGTCGCATATGAGGCGAGGAAAATTCTCATGTTATTCACGAGAGACCATTACATGCTTAAAACGTGAATGTTTGGTGCGCATTATGGTCAGGCAGCGTCATTGGGCCTTATTTTTTTTTTAACAAACGACAGTCAACGGTGAGCGCTAAAGGCATATGATAACCGATTATTTTTGGCACGAAATCAAAGATATTGATGTGATACATATGTTCCAACAAGACGGATAAATTTGCCACACATCGAGTGTTGCGAGAAAAGTTCACAGGTCGCATTATTTCACGTTTTGGTGACGTCAACTAGCCACCAGATTTTTTTGTGGGGTTACGCTAAGAGTCGTGTCTACGCAGACAAACCGGAAACTTTGGAGCACCTAAAAACCAACATCCGCTAAGTTATAGCTGAGATACCGCACAAAATGTACGAAAAACGTTATCGAAAGGATTGACTGATATTATTTTTCATAATTAATTAAATACATCAAATTTTCAATTAATAATAAAAATCTGATATTTTAAAATTTGTGTTTTTTTTTTAAAGTTCAGAAACTGAAGTTAGATATTTAAAATGTTTTAATTTTACTTTATTTTATTTAAAAATTATTTTACTAGAGCGCCTACAAGAGCTTAATAGTGTGACTGACTCGTGATTTGTGAATGATAATGTAATTATCATTCCCAATTGAAATATTTCTTTCCAAAGCTGATCTAAGTCTAACTATACATTTTAATGAAATTGCTATTCAAAATTGCGCAGTAAGTCAACAACTAAGAGCCATAACATTACTTCGAATGCACTGTAATATTAAATATGACCGAGGCTATACAAATTCTATGGTATATGGTTTATGGTACGATTAATGCAATGAAAGTTAATCGGCAATTTGTTCAACACTATATATTATACAAAAATAGTAGCATTATAAAAAATACCTATTAACTATCTACCATAAAAATATATAGTAGAAGGTTAAAAGAAAAAACAGTTAACGCTCTAATCCAGTGATATTTAAATGTGTTTAGAGTATAGTTACCAGACAAAATAAATTTGAAAGTTTTCTTTTCGTAGAAGCAGTTAACTATTATTTTTGTTTGCAATTAATATTTTAGTAATACATATCTTAGTGTATTTATTATTTACCTACATATGGTATAAAAGATCAGAATTATTATTATAAATACAGACACATTCTTGATTTGTGTCATAATTCTTATTAATGGTAATGTAGGATAAGGCTATCGTTGAACCTTGAAAAAATTCGAAGCTATTAAAATCACTATTTCCTATTGTCTCTTAAGATTTTCCCACTGCTTTATTGTTCTATTCAATCCTAATGACTTCTGAACCCGCAAATGTCTTATTCGAATAGGTTTACGAAATATTGCACATACTAGTTCTATTTAAAAAAGTTGATACTGTATAATCAACATTAATAATCCAACTCAGTAGATATTATCTAATTCTGGTTAATTCAATAGATTGTAGTGTGTATTTTAATTTCGTTGTTTTGAAGCATTGATCCCGATCACCACCGCTGTAATCTTCCTTTCAGTACATATTTGTACACTGTAACGGAAATTGTATTTTACACGAAGTGCATTTCAACGTAAACAATGTTATACTGATAATAAACTAGATAGACTGCACCTTTATCTATTCCGTTTTTAAATAATATTGTATTATGTATATCGTAGAACGAAGACTATCGACGCAGTTAATCGTTGATTAAATATTTAATTTTCGCTCATGTGAAGCAACTCATATATAATGTAGATATAAGATGCAATATCATATGCTAAATAATAAAAATTGCTTTTAATTTGTAACATATCCAGTTCAAGTTCAGCTAGTTATAGATTTTTTTTCGTGGATTTGAATACTAATTGCCATAAACTTGAAATGGAGTAATGTGATTTTTTTTTGTAGAAATACTAATATTTATATTTAAATGTTATAGAAAAGTCTCCAAACAAGTTTTTAGAAATGCATTTGCGCCATTTCAGTATTAAAGCCACTAACAACTAAATACCAGATGAGCAAAGGTTGACGAACCAAATAACGTTGAACGCAATATAGCGAGATAAAATATAGTATGTCATTTTAGAATGTACTTAGAAAATTAAAAAAAAAACACTCGCTTAAAATTGCTGTATAATTTTTTTAATAATATTTTTTACCTTCGTGGTATAATTTAAATATGAAACTTAGATACCAAAGCGTCGCTCTTCATCATATGATATTTGGATAATTTATTTTTAATATATTTTATGTTTAAAATAAACATATATATATTGTAAAGATTCTCAAACTCGTTAAAGTGGTATTTGTATGTTAAAAAATAGTTTTTTTAAACACACGTTTTTGTATTTTGCAACTTTGAATAATATATGTTTTTAAAGAAAATAGTATCCGGACGTTGATCTGGACCATAGTTGACGTGAAGAGGGAAGCGGCTGCTTTCGCAATCTTCTCGTGTGAGTTTAAGCTGGAGAGCTCGGTTGAAATTCTTTATGATGTTGTCGGGATGGTGCCTCGAGTGGTAGTTATCGATTTGGGCGTATATCTGTTTTTATACACATGGCCAGCCTGAGGAGATTTTGGGCTTGCTCGCTTTTTGCTGCCACCATCAATTACGACGATTTGGGGGTGTAATTGCGTGGATTTTAAACAGGTTTGGAACGGCTGTTATATAGTCTGGCAACCTACCGCTATGTATAACACAACAGTGCTTGTCTTTTCGCATGGATATTGTGATGCATTTGTAAAAGCATCTCTGACCGATACTTTTAGCTAATCTTTTTAATTTATGACCGGCACATGAAGAGGATTTGTTTCTCACGCTCAGTGCGTCAATTTCACAAAAAGCTTTTAGACATGCTGGGTACATTGTCATATACTAAAAATTAGGAAGGAAAGATGGAGTTATCTAAATTATCAATTAAGAAAGTTGAGTAAAGGCTGAAAAAAAATTCGCTGCGCGCCCTAATTTATTAAAAAAAATATTTTGCATTTTTTTTTATTATTAAAATTAGAGAGAGGAAGAGTTTTTGTGCTTTTTCGTTGGCCGAATAAGCGCATGAGATAAAGTATAAGTAGAAAGAACGATTATTGAGTGCTATAATGTCACTTTATGCAAAAAAATATATCAAGCTATTTAAGTCTGTTTTTAATGAATAGTTCATTATGGGATGACACCGTCATCTCAATACAAATTGTGTTTATGTCGTCTGCCACTTGAACTATTACGTAGTTTTTCTACCATTGTATCACATTATAAAATTATATTGTTATTCCTTAGTACTTATATAATGTGCGCAAATTGCGTTCGTGTTAATTTTGTATTAAAAACAGTTTCTTACTTTTGTATTGCTCAATTAATTCATGTTTATATTATTCTATTGCACAGTGGTTCTGTGTGTCTACAAAACAATGGCTGTATCCACAAATACTACAAGTCTTATCGTTTATTTGTCACCGTCGAGCATGAGTGTAATGCACGTTTAGTTGTGAAATATGCACTGTCGCTCGCGTTGCACAGTTTGACAACCGCTGCTAGCGGTCGATCCTTGTACAGAGGCGGTCTCAGTCAGTCGGACGTCTGTTCGGCAGCGAACGTTTGGGCGCCAATGGTGTCTGTTGTGAAACTTGAATAATAGGAGAGTTTAAGAACAACTGTGCGATAGTGTTTGTGAAACAATACATCAAATACGTGTGAAATTAATTATTTTGTGCAATGTGAACATGTCTTGTTTTGAAGGTGAAGTGTTAAAAATATTTTTGATCAGAATAGCTTTAAGGAAGGAAATTCCGACTTAAGTCACTGGGTATGTTGATATAATAAAAGAAGTAGTTAGTTAGGAATGCCAAATTATTACTAATTTAAATATGACCTTATGCTTGTTGATAAACAAAACTATCCATATTTTTTTTAATTGAGGAAAATAATATTTTTCATGATTTATATGATAATGTGAGCAATAAGTATATTGCATTCAAATACCAATACTTTATTTATTATGCCTATATACAAAAAACTATGAAAGCCTAAAAAGGTTATGTATGTATATACATATATACAGGTTTATATAGTATATGGATATAGTATATCACTCGAACACTGAAATGACAGTTTAAAAATATTTTTGGGATAGATTAGAAACTGTTTTTTTTAGATTTTCTTTGAGGGATAATCAGCTACGTCATTTAATATTTTTTCAATATTTTTATTTCATTAATATTCATAGTATTTAACGACATGCATTTCTCTGGTCAAATTCAAGAGGGGGCAAATGCTCCTATCTATCCCTTTCAAATAACGCTCTTGATTTAAGTAAATTAACCAAAAATGTAATGTGCTCTGTACTTTCTTATCAAGAAAATATATTTATTATTAAACCTTCTTGGCCATTTTAATATTTTCGAGTTCTTAAAATATAACTTGATTAGTAAAATATTGCATTTTTAGCAAAACATAACAATAACTTATGAATAGAATAATCTCGACATAGTATGGAAAAAACATGGTTTAATGTTTTTCAAATACGCTAAAAACATATATTATTAATGTTGTTCCTAAGTGCGGCGGTAATTTTATGCTACTGCTATGCCTTCGTATTACATGCATGATTCCTAATGTCATCTATTGGCCACTTTATGCTCATTATTAGGTTTCTATGATGCTTTGAAGTTTCCACAATAATTTACTTTTTCGAGCATATGACGTCAACAATCGCCGTTAGCACTTATTTGGTGTTATCACGAAAAACGATATATCGCGGTTTAGCATTCAAATGGTTTAAGTAAATTACATTAAAATCTTTTATGCATACATATCTGTAGTATTTTAGTAATATTTATATACATACGTTTTCTATTGTTCCCCCCATTATTTTTATTTTTAATTATTTATTTACATATTAAATACATCAATTAAAACTTTTCAAGATTTTTTTTGCGAGGGGAAGCTAATTTTTTGCAGAGATAGCGACACATAAACTGTACACTATTTTTTAACCCATTAATTGCCAAATGCAATGTATGCAAATGAAAATTGCCAGTTTCAATGTCATTATTCAATAAAGAACCGGATACATTTTTGATGAGGATACATCAGAGAGAAATAACATGCTTTTCAAACATATTTTTTTAATCAAGTAATACATTGATATTGAGACAGTAATCTTAACCCTTTATAGTCCAAAGTTTTGTTTTTAATAAGTGTTGCTTAAAGTCCAAGCCGCTTTAAATTAACATATTTAATTAAATAATTTATTGATCATGAAATATAAAAAAACAAATATTTATTCTATATTATTTCTTTATATATAATATGTGTATTATATGAAATAATTTTTATTCTACCAGAATTAACTCTAGAAGTTAAATTATATATTTATAATATAAATAGTATTGTATTAATTAAAAAAATATAAAATATTTTTTTTAAATTGTAATTATTTATTCTTATTTAAATTTAATTTTTATAATCGAATGGCATTTAATTGATATTAATTCAAGAAATGTACTAATAATATTTTTTTTTAATTATAATAGTTTATTATTTGTAAGAATTGTTTAAAATACGTTTTATTTATTTAGTTTTCTTGTTTATTTTATTGAGAAAAGTATTCATAAGTTGCCAGTAAAAAAATAGATGTCCAATACGCGTTGGGCAAAGGACTCTAAAGGGTTAAAAATCTCTGCAACTAGTGTTAAATTCTAAGTAAAATGCAGCTGTAAACATTTTCCCCATCCCTGTTCTAGAGCTCATGGTTTTTTTCTGTCCTGTTTTCTGATTGGTTTGTTGTTCTCCTTTGTTCATTTGTTAATTATGTGCGCTGACTCTTGAACGTGAACAGACTATATTTGCTAGTGAGTAGCTTTAACATACATATATTATTAAAGTGTTATTTTTTCAACGTAACCCACAATGCTTACAGTTCTAAATTGAGTTTTTGTAAATTTAGATTCAATGTAACACATATTAAGATCTTTAATATCATTTGCAGGAAATAAAATGCAAATATACGATTTACAATGGCGCGATTTGCCACGCCTCCGTGAACAATTAGCAAATTGTGACTTGCCCCCTTTTGCTGTGACTCCGTTATATTGAATTTAATGGGTTATGGCCGACTCCTAATGTATTTTAATATTAATTTTGTCGCTCACTTAAATAAAATTATACACGTATATAGTCGTAATTCATGCAAATCCATAAAAATAATAATAATATCGGACATGATTAAATACGCCAGGGATTTATAAAACACAACAATAATATTTTCGAGCTTAATGGTGAATAAAAATTTAATGGTCGATAAATAATAAAAATTGCCGTCTAATTGCTTTTCAACGGCCACGGTATTAATTAACGATAAAACCAATATGGCGGTCTTTAAAACATAAATGTGAATACCAAGTTATTAATCTAATTTTTTTCACCAAAATAAAATATTATAGATAATTTTATACACGTGTTTTTCCTATCTCATTTTTTTAGAAAAACGGTCTGTTTATGCTTCCTACACGTATATAGATAATTCATAAAAATATAATCTGAAATTAGCGTGGCTTCAAAATTTGTTACAAATTTGTTACAAATCATTAAAAATAACCTAACTCGGTTTTTTATTATTTATTCTTCACGTTAATAAGCAAATTTATCAAAACTACTGATTCCAATCTTCTATGCACAATATAAATGAAAAAAACATGTGGATCCATGCGGAAATCGAACCCAGGTCTCTCGATCAGCGTATAAAGTATTTTTAGAAGTATCTGAATTCAAGGAAAATTGTTTGAACGATTTTTATTGCTTGAAATACTAATAAATAGTCAGGTGGATAATAACGGCTATAAATGTCGGAAACTTCAATTAAAATTCAACCTGCTATTTAATTATATTTAAAAATAATGATGAAGACGACAATATATATTTTTTAATATCTTCAAAGAAAATGTCCTGACTTTTAAAACATTATTTTTTTTCGGTAAATTCGCAAACATGTGTTAACATTCAACAATATATTACAGCATTCACTTTTACTTTGAATGAACGGAGATTATTTTTTCGTTCTTATTTATTACTAATTAATAAAAACTATTAGTAATGTCAATACTGGTAATACCGGTATTGGAAATCCCAGTATTATTGCAGGACGCGAAGTTTTCAAACTACTTTCGCATGTGTGTTTCGAGCAAATGTTGGATCAGTAGAGATGACGTATAATGTTTGAAGATATGCGAATAAAATTTTTGATACGTGATTTTGATGAAATTGCGGATGGTTTTAACTATTACCGTTTAAATGTCAACAAACAGCTAGATTAAAAGATAAGTTAAAAGTGATGAATGAAATTTGAATACTTTTTTCAATTTTTGAAATGAGCATAATATTAAGCTAGACAATCTATACGAAACGTTCCTCATTGCGTGGTTTTAACTATAGTTTATTTAGCAAAAGGCAAATTCCCGTGGGTGTAGCCCCTCTTTGTGGTGCGTGGTCCTACCTCAAAGAATAAAACTTCACTTTTGTGCCATTGGCTTGAATCCGTTGGTACCTCTGGCTTCTGCCGAAGAAAAGGGGTTTCTCAAAACCAAAACTTCTTATATTTATGTGACATTTTCATCAGCAAGTCACTATTATCTGAGACGCAGTTTAATCTGTTTCGATAAACGGTGTGACATGTGGCTATATGAGCAAAACATCTAAAATAAAAAGTAAAATACTGAAAAATCTTAATTTTTTTATTATATACTGATGGTCATAAATCTTGGTTTCATCTTTGGTAACAATTATTCTTAGTAAGCCATCACTTGCTGCTTCAAAGCGATGCAAAAATGTTCTTGGCAATTTTCCTTCATTATGCTTTCATTCAGGGACGTCATTTGGCCAGGTAGGAGCATTTTCCCAGAAAAATACATGTAATTTAATGAAATAATATGAATTTAAATGAAATCAATGTATTAAAAAAAAAACAACCACTGGCTTGCCAAATTTTGCCACAACCCCTGAAAAAAATCTGAAATTATGTCTCTGATTCTAAACAAGAAATTCTCCGGTTATCCCTCAAAAAAAATCTAAAAAAATCATTCGAATCTATTCAGAAAATTAAAATCTAGTTAAGTCCAAATACCTTTTCAACAGCAGATGTATGTTTCTACTAGTAATATTGAAATTATATACTGCTCTAAAATGTCTATGAAACTCAATTTTACAGTTGCGAAACATACATTTGCTGTTCAAACCCAAACAACCTACACGAATTAACTAAACCCAACTTACCCAACGACCTAACGAAAGTACTAAAACTAATTATAGTTTTAGAATTTTCATTAGTTCAAAATACAAGCTTACCAAATCAACTCTCAGGGGAAAATAGGCGGAAAAAGAAGTACAGACAGACGTAATATTTTGCATATTGCACTATAACTTGTCTGCATTTCGATATTACACTGTTTTAAAAATATGATAGCTATCCTTACCGATATTACTATGGACTTCTGATATGAGAGTATTAGTCAAAGTATATTCAAACCAAATTTTGGTCAATAGGAGGGCGCAAAAACAATTTTCACTTCCCAGAAGTCAAAAATTCACGTCAAAAGCAATAAAATCGTGTCATGTAGAATTCCCACTGCGGCGGCGAGAGCACGATTTTATAGCTTTTGACGTGGATTTTTGATTTCTGAGAAGGGATAATTGGTTTTTGCGCTCTCCTATTGGTCAAAATTCGGTTTAGATATGCTTCATTCAATTCTCACTTATTAAAGTAATATTGTTAATAAAAGTCTTAATATGAAAGATAGTAATGCACGATTTTATTGTTTTTGACGTGGATTCTAACTTAAATTCGGCCAGAAAAATGCATTTGATATGAAATACTACGAATCTTAATGAAATCGAAATATTAAAAAAACGAAAACTGACAGGCCAACTTTTGCCTTCCCCTGGAAAGAGCTGAAATGACATCCCTGCCTTCATCTCCTGCAAAAGACTATGATTTTACTACTCGGTGTGCATACATTGTCGAGAAATCCATTCGTACATTCGCTAGACATACATCACCATACTGAATAGTGCTGCCTCACTTTAGTAAAAAGGCAGCAGCATTTTTAAGCTACTTATGTATGATGTATGCGTTGCATGCTAGATTCATAATGCCACCTACTGGCCTCTCTTACAGGACAATAGAACAGTATTTTGAATTTTTATCACCAATTTAAGGTTTTCATTTTACTCACCCTATATTTTTTTTGAAGCCCATGAGTGACTGACCTCTATGTGTATGTGTGTAGTAATGATTATATTTTTATACCTGTATTATATTGTATAGTTTGTATCGATTTTTTCTTATTAGTTTGTTGTTTTTAATAATATTATTTATATCAAATAAAATTATTATAGACTTTTTTATGACAGGAAATTTGTAGTCCTTCTACTAATTACAATCTCTTTTGTTCAACAAGCATATGGTTAACAAGCTTTGTAAAAGAACTGTGTATTTTATCTTATAAGAAAAGTTCAATAGTGATTTACATATTCTTATTGCAATCGAATTATTTTTTCAGACAGTGTTGCCGCCAATCATCACTGTATAAAAAATGCGCAAAAACATGAGGAGTATAGAGTTATCGATAACGATAACTCTAACGATATCTCCGAAAGGAACATGTTAATATTTAGACTCATTCGTCACTCTACCGAGAAATGATTGGGCCGTCGTCTCACGTGAGCAAAATCCTGCTCGCGCTGTTCTTCCTGCTGTTGTTTTACTTCGTCTTCATGGACGTCAGCATGTATCTGAGAATCCAAAACTACCCGATTGGCAGCAATGATGTGCTTCCGTCTCAACCGCAGCCCTACTACCAAGAGAGCAATTCTACACTGTTTTTGCTCAATGCCACCAGAAAGGAGTATACATCAGAGCAATACAAAAGCGTCAATCTGACGCACAAACGATCGATACGAGAATCGCAAGTGGAATACGAGTCGGTGACGTGGATTTCATGCAATATAAACCCATTATGTTATCCGACGGTTAAAGCTTTGATGTTGGATCATACTAACCACTACTTATTCGCACCGCTCGTCTCCATCCTTGACGATGCAATTGGAATATCCGAAGACATGTTATACATAACACCTAATATGATATCGTACTCTCATGTATTTTTAGCGATGATCGCCGGTAAATTGATATCGATGGATAATTTAGCTTATCGGAGAGTTGGTGTTTTGATATTCCAAATAAGAACTTTCTTGGACGACGTGGACGGGCATGTGGCTCGAGCTAGAAAGCATATACATGGAGAAAGATCTGAAGTGGGAACGTCTGGTTATTATATAGACGGAATATGCGATCTTTTGGGTTGTATATGTTTAATAATCGGAGTGTTGTTTTACCTGAAAAACAACCCACCTAGAAGAGGATATGTGAAAGTGCATACGTTATTACCTCAATACAATGAGAATCAGAGTGTTAAAGAAACGAGCGAATCTAACGGTGATGTCGGTTTCATATACAAACCTAAAGTGTCGACGGAGAAGATGGTACGTAAGATATTGATGTTCTCCGGACAGTTAGCGCTGTCGTCGTTTGCTTGGAATCGATACATAGACATATATCAAGCGACTTTAGAAAAAGACGATATAAGCGTCAACTCTGCTCAGAAGCAAAGACAATCGTTTGTGTTCCGATCCGGACTCTTCTTCGCCGTCTCTTGGCTGTGGAAGATCGTCAACGTTCACAATCTGATGCACTTCATCTTGTTCGCTATATTCTGCGATAAGTTGTGGGAGTTTCTGCGGTTTGTGCAGTTCGCAGGATACGCTCTACTCGTTGCATCTGTGTGTTTCACCGAAATGCACGTTATTAAAGTACAAAATTATGTTTTTAAGACGTTATCCTATAACAGCGGAGCACAATTATAGGCTAGGCGTATTTTAAACTGTATTTATTTTAGTGTGTAACGCTGAAAAGTTATTTACATAAGGATCCCGAGGTCTAATTGTATTTTATAAGAATTATGAATTAAAGAACTGAGTAACTCAATTAGGTATATGTATTTGGAATGCGAATAATTTCGGGATTCTTAGTAAGTTAATGATTGTTTTTATTACGAAATGATTTTATATAATGTGGTTTTATATATTGTTCTTATTATGAAATGATTTTATATACTGTGTATCATTATTTTATGTATCTGATTTATTATGATTCATTGTTTGAGTGTAGTTGTGTAAATGGTAGCTAAACATTAATTCCTAGGTTTGATTCACATTTGGGTATTAAAATAATATGTACTATGGAATGTAACAATGATTGCTTTATAAAACATTCAATCATCTATATATTATATAAATGTACATTAGTTTTCTCTATATAATTCTACACCCTTTGACTGATATAAATTAAATTTTGCATACCCTGCTCAAAATATAGACACTCTCCCATTAAGCCACAAAGACAGTACGTAGTATATAACGTATTTTCAAATTATTTTTTATTTTTATTTCTTCTCTACTTCCCATTTGAGTAAGTATATATTTGTGTACTTTATCTGAAAAATAAGCTTCTGAGCTATGTATGTATATATATATTATATATAATTATAACATGAACGACTCGAATTATATAGAAACCAAAACAGAAAATAATGGGGATAAAAACCAGTGGCATAATATACATTTTTATTTTTAATATACATTTTTAAAATAAATATACATCACAATTTCAGTTCTATAAGAAATGTGTGAGTAAAAAAATACTTTACCTTTAAAAATTAACTTTTACTATCAACAAATTGGTCTAAAAGGAAAAGTTAAAACAGTTCACCTAATTTATTACTTTTAATGTTTGGAAATTATGTATTTAAAAAAGGGTTTATTTTATTGTTTGGCTACTCTATATCTAACTATTCTCATCTGTAATTGACTAATGAAATGTTTTGTTTATGATAGATTTTTTGTTGTTGTTTTTTTTTATAAGAATCTTAATGATGAATTTATTTATGAATTTTTAATATACTTTAAAGGAACAAATATTGAAATACACTAGACGCTATTACATAAGAGATATGTTTTAAAAGTCGTATTATCATTGACATAATTAATATTTATTAAATTTAATTGTATGTTTTATTATTAAGCGTGTTTAAGAATAGTAAATATAAAAGCCTAGTATTAAATAGTAGGTGTACTTATGAATTTTAATATGTTTTTTGATTTGATAGCCTAGTATATTAAAAAATATAATAAAACTCATTTGCACACTTATTATAAAATACTAGAGTTGAGGATCGTTGAAATGTCCTATTGTGGTATACCTCTGCTTCCTATCAAATAAAAGCTCTTATATATTTATGTGGATGTACGATGTAAATGTGTAAATTTTCAATAGAATATTATGCGCACTTGATTGTTATGCACTTAAAATTGTACAAACTCTGTGTTTGCCTTTTACTGTTTGGAGTAAGGTATATTTGAGGGCGTGAATTTTACCTAAAGAACATCTTCCGTACATAATTTTCGTAATATTTGTTAATGTCTTGAACTGAAAATTGATAATGATCTTATATTAAATTATGTTTCTTATATGATAATTAAAAATGCAAGTGATCAATGCTTTATGTTTTTATGATTTTTTAAGAAAAAATCTGATACTCTTAATTTTTATTTAATTTTGCACTTTATAAATCGACTGAACTTGACTTGAAAACTCATATTCTCCAAATAATATGTATTGCTTTATTTGATTTTTAATTAAGCATTATTTTGATAAACTGTTGCTAATTTAAGAAATTGAAGCACACTATTTGAACTAAGTGACAATCTATTTTTTTTCAAAAATATTATTGTAATTTTTATTATTATATTGTATTATAGTTGTGCTAGTAAAACATAGTCCCTTCAGTGTGCTATCTTGTCATATCTGCTGCTTGACTGCTATTTGATAATAATTTATAAAATTAAATCTTAAAGCAGACAAACCACAAGTATGTATAACAAAATAGCAATAAAAAGAGAATATGATTAGCAGTGTTTTTATGTAAAAAATCAATTTACCTTTCATTGTCTCTTTAGTGATTCCACAAAGAGTTGATATTTTACTTTAATTTATTATAAATTAATATATACATACATAATTATAAATTAACGACGTATCGATTGTATTTGATTAGGAAGAGTGTGATGTAGTTAAATTAAATAATGAAAAAGACTGCGGGTTTTCTAAGTGACATAATGTTGAAGCAAATACTTTTCGAAGTATATTGTACAAATATTTAAAATAGTCCTTTATTTAAAATATAAATATGGAATATTTTTATAAATATAGCAAATAGATATTATAGTCTAATGTGTGTACTCCTTCTTTGTTCTCGCATGTAATATCAGTGCTTCTCTGTGATCCTTCTTCGCGTCAGTACCGCATCGACTGTCGGCGATTGTTGATTTTTTGTAATAGCACGATGCCATAGAAAAATTTGTCGTAATTGTTATCGACTAATGTTGCATATGAACTATGTTTAATTTTTTATATATATATTCTATATAATTCTAATGTATATGAATTTATAATAGCAAAATCTTGTTTATATATGAGATATGAAATTTGTTGAATTTTTTCATATTCTGAATCAAATTTTACGTTATCTATTGTATCATATAATGGCCTATTTTATTGTTTGAAGTTTTATTTATCAAAATATATATTTATTTCATGTTTCATTCCTAATAATGATTGTTTTAACAGATATTTCATTCCAATACTTTTTTCATTGACGAGTGATTTGTTTATTATACTTTAAAATTTGTATCTCAAAGCCTAAAAATACTTTTTTTTTAAATTAAATAAAATTAGATGATGAATATGTAACTCTTGAAAATATATATTTTTTAGTGACAATTGTGTGTTATGATTTAAAAAAATTCAAAACCCATCGAGTATGTGCTGTTACTTGAAATTCTCAAAAATATTACCTCAACTGAGAATATTTTAAAGAGTAAATAAAGAATTTTTACACAATTTCAATGCAATATAAAATCAGTATTGATAAAATATGTATTAAATGAAACCAAGGCTGTGGAGTCAGAGTCTTGAAGTTGTGGTATTTTAGGGGGAGTCGGAGTAAGATAATTTAGTGTGTTGAACATGGCTCTCGTGTCAATACAAATATTGTAGCCTCATGGTCGACATAGGAGCCGTGTTCAGTGAGATTGTATTACATATGTGACCCGAAATTATTTAGCATCGCAATGAAACAAGCATTTTCTATTGCAATTTTAATTATTAAATTTGTTATTTTTATTTTCTTTAATGTTTCGCTTTATTTAATATAATATAAATATTTTATTTTACTTAACATATATTATGTATATTTTTTTATTAAATTTATTTTTTGTACCTACTTTTTACATATATCATTATAATAAGTCAATAAAGATGAATTAGGTAGACGTGGCTTTTTTTTACTTAATGAATTTTTACGACTTTTACGGCCCTAGAACAACTAATATAAATTTATATTTAAACAGATTCATAAAATTATATTTAAAGAGTATGTTCTATTTTCTGCTGTTCTTCTTTATCTTGATCTTCGCATTTTCCTATACGATTTTCTTTAATGTGTTCCTTTAAATTATTCATCTGTTTATTTTTGTTGAATGAACAGTATTGTGAGTGTTAAAACATTTTCGTTGTGGCGGCGTTGTTAAAATGCTTACCAAAAAAATATTATGTGTGATACGTTATCTATTCTGGCCCTTTGATTTGTTAATTCCTACTCGGACATCCACCATAATGTGAATGTTTTTCAGTGCCTATTTTTTCCTTATGAAATTGATATAACTTTCTGCAAAATTATCATTGATTTCTTTGAAGCATTCTGCTACTTTGCTTAATTTTGAGCTGTCAGATTTAAGTTTGCATTTTTTTTATACATATTCTCTATCAGTTGAAGTAGCTTATTATTAGATATTTTTTAAAACCTAATACGTACGACTTAAGTTTGATTTTAATTATTCATCTGTGAGATTAGGAAAATCTCTGAAAACCTAATCTGTGATGATGACATTGATCTATCATGATGCTAAATATATATGCTATTTGTAATTTAATCAATAGTACGGAAAACAGATATCTTCTCTGTGGCGACCAAAAGTCTACTTCTACCGTCGGCGCTGTTAACCATGATAAAAATAAGGTGATTCCAAATTTACCACAGAAACTTCAGATTATTTTCATGGGTATAGCGAAAACAAGTCTTACCGGTAATTGCAATGTTTTAAAGTTAAAAGGCATGTCAATCGATATTGACGGTATGAGAGGAAGGTTCATATGAGATTCGAACCCAAGTCTTTCAGGCAATAATCACTGACTACACGTCTATCGTGCTGGTAATTTAAAACATTTTTTGAGGTGGGAACTATGCTTTTAATATTTATGAATTGTTAACTTATTTCTCAATAAATTTATAATAAGTTACATGAAATAAAAATCCTTTAGACTAAAAGCTATTTTTTTCATCTACTAACTACTTAACAAGATATACTTTTGATTGATCAATTTAAATCATGCAAAACTCTGTTTACTGGAGAGTTTCTTCAAGTACGTTCTATTTTCGGGACTAGTGTCGAGTAGTGTGACTTCTGTAGACACTTCTGCACAAAAAAATCTGATAACAGTTTATTGTATAAATATATAATTGACTGAATACAGCGAAATATAGATCAAATTGGTAAGTAAGTTTTGAGAGTCCGAGAGTCTCCACTGTAGTTGTTAATGAACGATTCGTGTTTGAGAATAAGTATTGTAGTCGTCGTTGATTGTCTTCCAGTAATTGTTGTTCCTTGTGTGCTTTCCAATAATTGAGGATGTAACCGAGTGCCACATGTTTTATACTGTTGAGGAAGCATGGACGAATAGGAAACGAGGCGGATTGAGAGCCAATTGCATTAGCGTCTAACCATACCTTTTTATTGAAAATTTGTTAAATGTGGCCCATTATTTGAGCGACCGTCCGATAATTACAAATGATTCGTTCAACACTGCTATTCGATGTATTGTTTATATGCTGTAGTAATCGATGATTATTGCTGGTTTTATAAAGCTTGGTTACCTATTGTACAATATTAGGTGTTCTGCCGATGTTGAACGCAGAACCATTGTCATTTGCTTGATTTATAATGTTTTGAAGTGATTTTGATTTCTCTCAGAGATTCTACGAGGTTCTGAAAATAATCTAGTGTGACTTAAAAGATTATTTTTACTCATGTTACTACCTAGTAGTTATAAACATCAAACATACAGATCAACACAAATTACTTCTATGATAATTTAATCCATGTATGAATGGCAAGTCTAGCTGAAGAGAAGCAGCGTTCTGCTGCCTGTTTCATAATTGAAGGGGTAAAGCGTATATATAATTCGTCGGCTAATAAAAATTACTTTTAACCTTTATTGGCCGACGAATTTATGTATACGCTTTAACATATGTACAAATGAAGTGGAAAGATCTGAAAAGGTCAGAGTTCTGTGACAGACTCCTAGAAAAGGTTAAGCATATCAATTGCACTTGAGGACTTGCACATTTAGACTTCGCCTTTCAGAGTAAAAGGTTTTTTCTAGAGGAATCTTATGTCCTTTTTAAATTAGTAAAAATACAGATAGTACTATTTTTGCTTTACATTGATTAAAATCATTTGAATATAAAAATCTGTTTGTAATAAATTGTTTCCTAATATAATTTTATAATATTTATACAAAAATTCGACAGTACTTGGTTGAAGGCGGATACTGCAGCAACAATGGGAGTATCGTGGTCACTGGACCTAGAGTGGTTGCAGCCGTTTCTTTGGCGAAGAGAGTCGCGGTCGAACGAGGAACTATTTGCGGAACCACCGGAACCGTCGGCTATGCCGTAAGCTTTGACAATCAATACGGACCTCAAAATCAGATTAAATATGTGACTGAAGGAATCCTGCTCCGAGAGATGTTCTCAGATCCTTTATTGACTCAGTACAGTTGTATCGTCTTAGACGAAGTACACGAACGGAGCCTTTTAACTGATGTCATTATGGGTTTGGTAAAAAAGATAATGAAGGTTAGTCGCTGATACTATACTTTAGTTTAAATAAATATTTATAAATATATTTAATTCATTATAGAAACGTAAAACTTTACGAGTTATCGTATCTTCTGCCACCATGGATGCTGAGTTTCTTTGTCGCTTTTTCAATCTGAATAAGAAGTCTAATAAAACTGGTAAAGATCAAGGAGAAAGTACATCTACCATAATCTCTGTTCAAGGAAGAGCTCATTTTAAATATATAACTCATCCGGTCGAAGTATATTATTCAAAAGGTGAGTTGATTGTTTTAATTTTATGAAATTTTAATATGTGTATTTTATAATTAATTCATTTATAATTTAGAACCTGTACCTGATTATTTGAAAGCTACTGTTGATACTGTCATGAAAATTCATGAAACTGAACCGTTTGGTGATATTTTAGCATTTCTTACTGCTCAGGTATTTTAAACTTATTTGCCTCGATCATTATTAATGCATTTTATATTGAATTATATTTTATTTTTAAGGATGAAATTATGTCTGTGGTGAGAACACTGAAGGAGTATGCCGAAAATGCTGAAAAAAATCCTTCTCTCTTCAAAGGCAGAAGACGTATTGAAATGAACGTCGTGCCATTGTACGGCAGTCTTCCAAATCGCGATCAATTGAAAGCTTTCGAGGTGGGCAAAGAGAATGTCAGAAAAGTTGTGATCTCTACAAACATAGCAGAAACATCCGTCACTATTCCAGGAGTTGTATATGGTATTTTTTTTGTTTTTAATGATACAGTAGTAGCACATAAGATTGCAAGAGTTCTAATTACTTGTCACTGTCATGTGTCACCGCCTTTGGGTCAATTTTACGGCATTAATTTCTCAACTTGGCTTTAGTCACCAGAGCGGTCTATAGTAAGAGATCAAGCTCGCTTTATGCTTCACATTTTACACAACAGCAGTTCAAATTTGATAAATAGTTTATTTTTTATACTTATAACCCTTAGATTATTTTGATATTATTTCTAATTTAATTATTGTTCGGTATGTCGTCAGTATCAGTATGTCGTCAATCATATGTGAAAGGTTATTTCATATTTGTTATTAGAACAATGAAGATAAAGATTGCCTCAAACAGTTATATAATAAATTTGTTTGCTTTCTTCATATCTATTATTTTTTTGCAGTAATTGATTGCGGTTTTCATAAAGTGAGATATTTTGATTGCAATGCTTTTCTGGACAATTTGATCATTTGCCCGATATCAAAAGCGAATGCAATACAAAGAAGTGGAAGAGCAGGAAGGACAGCCAAAGGAAAATGTTACCGATTATATTCTGAGAAAGAATATGACAAATTATCTGATAACGTATCTCCCGAGATGCAGCGAAGCGATCTATCGGCAATTGTACTTCAATTGAAAGCTTTAGGAATAGATAACATCTTAAGGTATTTTCTCACAATGATATTATTCAATATACGATATTTAATTTGATAAACATTTTTAGATTTACGTTTCCATCACCTCCGCCATCAAAAATTCTACTATCATCCATTGAAGTTTTATATGCTTTGGGTGCTATTGATGAAAAAGGTCAATTGACTCATCCATTGGGTGTGAATATGGCTGAGATACCATTGAAACCGGCGTATGCGAAAATACTCTGCATCAGTGGTGAATTCGGTTGTTTAAACGAAATCCTCACCATCATATCGATGCTTCAAGTCGAAAATGTTTTTATACGGCCTGAAGGAGGAAGATTATCGATCAAGGCCAAAGTTATGAAAAGGAACACTTTTGAAGTCGCCGAAGGCGATTTAATCACTATGTTAAATGTGTACGATGCTTATAAAAAGCATTTAAATTATTCAGAAAAGAAAGGCAGGAAGAAATACTTAAAAGACTGGTGTCATAGGTTGTTCTTAGATGAAAAATCTTTGAATAAGGTACATGATATCAGGACTAGTCTTGAAAAATTAGCGACTAAGAAGTTGGGTATTAAAAATAATGAAAAACAACTATTGGGCGGCGGTAGGTTATTAATTATATATTTATTTTATTGTTTATTTGTAATACATATTTAATTTTTATTATAGCTAAAATGGAAATTGTACTAAGATGCCTGTGTGCCGGACTCTTCATGAACGCTTGTTTTCTTCATCATTCAGGATGCTATAAGACTCTTCGGAGCGATCATACAAATTTATATATTAGTCCAAATAGTTGCTTGTATAATGCACAACAACCCCAATGGTTAATATATAGTGATATACAAAGTTCTTCTGATAAAATGTACATAAAAGACCTTATAGTTATTCAAAAAGAATGGCTAACGAAATTGGCTCCTCATTATTATAAAGAATCCTGATTCTTAATTTTTGTACACAAATAAAGAATTTATATTGGATTATCTTTTTAAATTAAATATCAATTCCAAATCCTATTTTAGTAAATATTAGTTCAATGTATTTTTATTGATATTATATGATTGTTACGTATTAAAGACTGACTAAATGTGTTTCAGTTTCAACCGAAAACAGTAAGATTAAAAACTTTTTTAACACTGCTGACGTGTAGGTGCAGCTCGAAGTTTATATGTTTAATGCGAGTGACTTTGACGAATGGTGAACAGGTTTATTATGATCAATTAGGCTATATAGTTAATCATACAAGTTGTTACATAGAAGGTGACCAAGCCAGTGCGCGTCATAAGATTTCCCATCGAGCTCGACGATATACCGTTCCATTCTAATTAGAATCCATTACTATTTGTCTCTCAGCCATACACCCCCACGGTGTAAGGCTGAGGCAAATAGTAATTTTTATTATATAATAATGCTCTTTTCTTATAATAAATATTATATAATAGAATAAAATATATATGTAGCAAAATTATGGAATAAAGTAAGTGGTATTGTAGGTTAATAAAATTTATTCATTTAACAATCCAGGACTGATGAGAAGTGAGAGGGGCTTCACATGCAACGAAGAAAGAGATAAAGCATGCTATTACGTGTAACGGTATTTCGTCCAGACGACATGGGAATCTTATGAAACAGCCCGTGCGAAGGGTGGAGACAGCGCCAAAATAGTATTTTTTACAAATTTGAACTACAAATAAAAATTTTGGACAAATTGTAGGTGGATCATCTCAATATTCAATATTGCAAAGTTTAGTGTTATGACAATGCCACGAATATGACTGGGAAATATAAAGGAATACAATCTCAAGTGATTGGGTTTTTTTATTTCAAATTTACCTGTGTCTTTGAAGAAACATTGCAATTCTCGGTGGTCATTCAAGAAACAAGCTGTATCTACAGTGTACGAACAATTGCCAAAGATATTTAATATGGATATGAATACGGAATATGTGAGTATTGGTATATTGTAACCGAATTTTGGTCAATAGGCGGGCGCAAAAACAATTATCACTTCTCAGAAGTCAAAAATTCACGTCAAAAGCAATAAAACTGTGCCAGCGCCGTCGCAGTGGGAACGCTCGGTAACGATTACATATTATCCACGACACGATTCCAAATGATATTCTTTTCCACATAAATGTGCAATAACAAATATATTTAATATACTTTACGTGTAAGTTCATCTGTGTAAAATTGAATGATTTTTTTATTCCAAAATACATGACGCATCACATCAAGAGGTTTGTCGTTTTTCTACTAATTTGTATGATTTTCAGTTTGAAATTCTTCAGGTCATATGTGAGTGTGGTAAGATGAAAGAGAACATTGTTTACAGCTGATTTTAAAATCAATTACTGGAAGTATATATATTTCTATTGTATGTCGAGTGAGGAGCTGTTTGATATATAGTATTATAATTTCACACCGCTGTCGAATAAAGGAGAGTCGCTGAGCCTTGCAGTTGTAAAAAATTTGAGTCTCTCTGGTCTCTGGTTCCTCGTCAATTGATTCGAATGAGCGTCTTGATGACTTCGTATTGTCTGTGAGTCCGTGAGTTTTTGTCACAGAATAGAGAATAAATAGAACAGCTGTTGCCTACAAAAGTCGAAAGCTTGAACTATTCTCGTATCCAGCATACATATACATTTTTTTAAGAGAAACTATTTTAAATAAGAGTTGTCATTATTATAATAAATTTTAAATAAAAATAAACAAATGTTACTTACATAATATGTAATATTTAATTCCAAAAACAAAATATAATGATATATTATTGATTTATTCACACGCGCTTGTTTCCGATGCACCATCGTATTTCGTTTGAGAACATCAATTAGGTTTGTTTACTTTAAATAAAATAATAAAATACAATTTATTTTTTTCCGCTATATTATTATATATTAAGGTCCGTACGTTCTATTAGTATTGACATAAAGAACTGTAAAGAAAACTGCCATCTTAATAAATATACAATATACCGTTTATGTACTTACAAAAGTCACTAATTGCAAAAACTCATTATTGAGCTAAACCAATTTTAAAAAGCCTTTGAAATAGATTTTGATAAATATCTATTTAAGTGATTTCTCAAAAGCAAGCTGCTGGTATGTATAATATAGTAAACAAGGACTGTTGTCTGACGACAATTCTATTTTTTTGTAGGTGTCAATTTTATAAAAAAAACTGTCGTTAGTGACTTTTGTCAGTATAGATACGATTTATACACTACATGTAAATATCTAACATACAATAATTATCTTTTCAAAATTATCTGCCTTTAAAATGGATTAGTTTATTATAATAATTACGTTTAATTGCTATATTTATGAAAGAGTTTGTTATAAAATGTATTCTTACATCTGAATATTTGTCCAAAATTACTGTATTAAATAGTTTTCCAATGGAAATAGGTCAAAAATGTGGTCATGTAGATCTTGAAAGATACATATGTCCATAAAATATTTTAATACCATATTGACAATTTTGTTTTTATTTAATTTTGACACTGAATTAACTATAGTTAAACTTATAATACGTTTTATGTAAATTTTAAAGAGACGTGCAACAATGACATTTGATTTGCGAGGCCATGATTAATGTTTCTAGGCGTGTTATTTGAAGTTCATTGTGGTAATTTATTATAAAGGCTTTCAAAAGTCTGCATGTATACTTAGAGCTGCTCTTTAGTGTCCCGAAATAGCGATTTCACTCATGTTTTGCTTGGCCATGCATCTTTGATGTTCTACTTTTATAGAGGGATATTATTGAAACCTCCACAGTATCATTAATAAATTAAGACCTCTGCTTTATAGTTTTATAATGTTATTTTAACATTTAATCTCTAGGGCTAGTGAATATTATGATTTTAAATTTCCTTATACTATTTGGCAACGTTTTTTAGATTCTAAACCAAATTTTGTCGTAGAATCTATGAAAATGTAACTTGTTACAATACACATTGGTTCTTGTTTTTATTATTATTAAATTATATATAAAATTGTATTTTATAACGAAAGTTGTTTGTGTTAATTCTTGTGAAGAAATTATCTTCATGTCTTAACCTTGTCTGGACTGGTGTCATCATTTCATATATTTTTAACGATTTCATAGCTTTTAACGCACATTGACTGATACGTGATACTTTAAAACATATTCAGTGATAGTTACATTATTATATTAGAAACTCGAATATTATTTCACACACAATTCTGTGTAGTCAAGATTGGAATATGACATAATACGTAAGTCATAGTTACTAGATGGTAAGTGACTTACTTTAATTTAAAATCTAAAGTTACTTATTTTCAACAACATTCCAAAATCTAATTTTAGGTAAGTGATCTGAAATTTAACAATAATATAAATAAACTTATTTAAAATGCCGATCTTCCAATTAAAAAGTGAATAGCTTACGCCCAAAATTGTAATTCGTAAGATTAACTATTTTCCAAACTTGCGGGATTCATGAATATATGATAGGTGCTTCGTGAATAAGTAAAAAAATATATTGATCATTTTATTCCATTATTGCATAAACATACATACATATAATGTACTTCCCAAACTATTTGGTTGCTATGATGTCTTTCAAAATCCTACCTGGTTACATATTCATAAGTTCATGCTACACACCAATAAAAATATTATATACCACCGATACCTTTCGCCAATAATGAGTTTAGTTAGTATCACAAACAACGATGTATCATTGTTTGGCAGCAAAGGGTGTATGTACTTCAAATAACTAAAATATTTTTATTAAGCTTTTATAGAAATTCAATTTCAGTGTAAGTTAGATATTTGTGTAAAATTGTAAAATATTTTTTTTACTCTTATTACATACATTAACCCTTTGGTTTCCGAAATCTTGCTATAATACTTATAATCTGAAGAGTTGAATACATTTTTAATGGATTGTAAAGTATTTTTTCTTCAAGAGTTAATAATATTTTAGATAGTAATCATAAAGCTAGAAACTTTTAAATTATAGGGCTACACAAGATCCTTCCGCGGGTTATTGTTTGGGTGATAGTGATGAAAAATAAATTAGTTTTGATGATGTAATTTTATTTAACAAAATACCTCTCATATCACATATAAGATTGCATATTTTTTATTGATCGTATCCAATATTATTATTGTTAATCTTACATAATATTACGCATACTATAAACGTTGTGTAATAATAATGTTATGATATGTTATTTACATGACAGAAGGTCAATTTAAACAGATTAATAGATTATGTAATTTTTATATTTGATCCAATTAAATAATATACATAAATATTTTAAGACGAAGCGCAAAAAAATGTTGCAAGATGTAAAAAATTTAATAAAGTTAGGAATCGATTGGTTAGTTATGACAAGTATTTTATTTCATTAAAAAAAATAATTATAAAATTTTAATAACAACAATTTTATTTCACAGCCTTACTTCACAAAATTAAAATATTTTACAATATTTATATAGGAACATATACACAATCATTTTCCATCTAACAATACTTTATAAATTAACAAATAGTTTTATTTTTGTAGATCAGATCAGGAATTGCCTATCTCATTTTAATATTTTTAACAGAATTATTAATTATAAATAATATATTCAGATAGGCGAATCAAGTTCTGAGCCACTTGTTTCATACATTCATACTAGTTTTATATAAACTTATACAATAATAAATTATAGGAATTTTGCGTATGAGATATATTATAATTGATGGAAAAATCGTGTTTAGGTTAAATTAAAAAAATATCTTATATAAATAATCCCTATTGATTTATAGTATGCTTCGATGCAAACTAATCAAATTACCAAAGCAATGAATGCAGACGATTATGAACGACTATGATTAAATTAACAATAATTCGATAAATAATATAAGCCATGAAACTATAATTAAATAGAGGAACCACGAACCGTTGTTTAAATAAATTAATCTAATTTTGTTTGAATTCGATATAATATTTGCTATCAACTTATTGCATCAGATAAAAAAAATGGAGATTTTTGAGTTAGTCATAGAAAATATAGAAATTTAACTAAACATATAATCTTTTAGATACGTTTTTATATCATAAGCCATAGATTTTTTTTAAATCTAATTCATATTTCGTTTCAAAATATAAATAAATAATATTTTATATTATTAAATAAAGGTAAATTAATATTAAATATAATTTTGTATTTATATAAAAATTCCCCATTTTTTTATCCATAAATGCACGTGATTTTTCAATATATATTTATATAAAAAGGAACTATAATAATAAGCGAATTCGATTAAATATCGAAAAACAATCAAGTAATTTAAACATTAGGTTGGTGCGTATTTTATGTCGTATTTTATAGAACAAATTAATGCTATTTTTCAACGTTACTCTTTAATTATAATACTTGTATCTAACTCT
This sequence comes from Plectrocnemia conspersa, assembly GCF_051122295.1. Classification (NCBI taxonomy): domain Eukaryota; kingdom Metazoa; phylum Arthropoda; class Insecta; order Trichoptera; family Polycentropodidae; genus Plectrocnemia; species Plectrocnemia conspersa. The sequence continues at coordinate 21,925,023 of NW_028277177.1, read as the reverse complement.
TAAAATTTGTGGCCACAATAATAAGCTACATAATTTCAACAAAATGATTTCGAAACATATTTTACATACACAAGACTTCAGGAGGAGAAAGGAATTAGTTTATATTTGCTAAATTACTTGATTTACAATTTAAATAAAGTAATATATTTAAGAAAAGTACTCCTCCTGACGTCTTATTATATGTCAATGGGTTATTAACACAAAAACCTAGATTTTATTTAACATTTAAATATGTTTTTGATTATTGATTTTAAAAATTATTTTCGGCGAATCTGGATGCATCATTTATTTTGATATTTAGATCAAAACGTATTTGTGTGAATAGGTTTTTGTATTTCAAGAATATTACGGAAACTCAAAACTATAGCCATAATGATTATGTTTCAATTTTGTTTAAAATATCCCATGAGAATAACCCTAAAATTTAAGTTGAAACGTCAGATGATTTACAATCTGTACCTGAATTAATTATTAAAACATTAGTTAGCCATTCAGTTACAAATATTAAAGTATTTAAAAATGTGGCACCGACCTAACACATATTGGACGTTGATCGGAAACTTTAGGCTTTGCTCCTCCGACTACTGGTTTCCCTATTTTCTGCTATACTTTATCATAAACTAACATTGTATTTGTATTACAATGTATGCTCGAATTAATCATGAATGCCAAAGAATATGAATTCTTTGCACCAAGGTGTTGCGTTCTCCGAATTAGTGCAGCACATCGGATAGGCCAAGTTGGACTTGGTCGCTTTTGCGCATCTCTGACATAACTCCATCAAGTCAATCTATGAATATAAAACGAATAAATCAATATTAAATATTTAACACCTGTTTTATTTCCTATATAATCCAATTACTACTGTTAAAATATCCCAAAATCATAAAATATGCGCGGTACTTACATCTTGATCACATTGAGAGAGTGTTCCGAACTTCTTGATGAAATAGTTGTCTGGAGTGGTCCAAGAAGGTCTGGAATCGGCATAGTCAGTTATTGTCAATAGTATGAACACTATCACACACACTGAGATGACCTAAAGGACAAATAAATTTAGTTATAAAAACAATTATGTTTTGCTGCATAGTGTAAATGAAATAGTGATTGTTCAGTAATATAATATTTAGTAAAAATCGAGTGAATAACTTACAGAGGGTGTACGTAGGTATTGTAAAATGGGCGCCATTTTCCCGTCGATGCAAAAGTTGCACTTTCAATCACACAATTCACACAGAAAAATTGCACTGTTTTGTGTCACTTTACGCGATTCTTTGCCGTCACTGTTAGTTATAATTCAAGTGTTATAATAGTATATCCGGCTTGCGATTCGTATCGTATCAACGCGTCCACAATCGAACGACTACTGGTGCGATGTGACTCTAGGGGACGTTTGAAGCTTTTTATATGTCACAACCATTTTGCATGAGGCTGGTACATGACGATAAAGCTCCGAACTCCTCGACCTCGACAGCGTTTTTTTCGCTTAGGGCTGACACAAGCATGTCTGATGCGTATTGGTCACTTTGCATTTTCTTTCGATAGATAAACACACGTGTAGTATAATATGGACAGAGGCGTAGTTAAAATTTTATGCGCTATATTTGGAAATTGCGTGGGAATAAATATATTTTTTTTATCGTTTTGCAAAAATATATCGAAAACTTAAGTAAAATATTTTAATGCATTTTAATTTGGGATTGACTTGAAAAGTTATTTAATGGAGAGAAAATCCCTTTTTTTCTGATTGCTTATAATTTCAACAACATCTAAATTTACTATGAAATTGTATATAATATAATTTCTAATAAAATGTGTCAAGTAATGAAGATTTTCATACACTCTAGCTAAGATATTATATGTAAATCGAATAATGTTTAAAAAATATTTCAATAAATTTTAAGAACGTACAATTTATTTAAAATAATCATACTTTTGTAACAATGCACGGATGACAAAACTGCACTGTCAAAAGCGCGCAACGACGTAAGCGCACATGACAAAAACTAAATTCCAACATGTAATAAAAATATTAAGCAAAAAATATTGCAGTTAGTATCTGTTTCATATATACGATTAAAAAAAGTGCAGTGATGATCAAATGCCTCTCTAGTAAGTGAATTAGAATGTAATATGTCCGTTCGGTACATTTTTTATGTATGTCATTTTTTATTAATAATTAAATATAACAAAAAATCGTAGACGTATTTACAGTAATTTAATTTTTAATCTGATTATTTTTTGATCTAACCAAACTTATTAATTTTTATGTATCATCTAGCTTCACTGAATATTTTAATTGCTTCAACCTTTTATTATCAATAAGTAGCATATTACTGCTAATGATATCTGAATTATCTTCATATTTTTGCTCTTAGATTTGTCATTTATATATACATATATTTATGTGCTAGCTTTTTTGGGAATTAATTATATAGTTATTTTATTTTTATTATTATCTGTTTTATTTTATATACACACATTATTTATTTTTTTAGCATAGTCAATATAAATTTAGGGTCCCGACTCATTCATGAAAAATGATTCCCGGGTAAGTCCATTTTTTTTTGTTTTCTCACTACTCGGGAACTTTTATAATTTAATTCATATATTTTTTTGCAGTTAATCGTTGGTTTTGTTATAATATTGTTAGCAGAAGCAGTCAATGTTCTAATTGCTGACACATTTACTTCTGACTTCAACAACGTCATTCAGCTTTAGGCTATAATTTTCCGTCCTGAGTTTTGTTGATTGATTCGACGCATATTTTTATGCTCTGTGTTTATTTTTAATATTTTAGAATTTTTTTTATATAAGTAGTTTAAAAGAGTTTTGTAAATTTGATTTGAAATAGTTTTCTTTCATATTTTAGCCTATAATAATAAATCACTCACAAGTATAAAATGTATTAGAAAAAATGTCGCAACTAAGTTTAAAGCGTCAATTACATGTTCAATGAAAAGATACTTGAAAAGTTTTTACTAGAACAAAATTTGTGTTAATAGATCTTTTTATGTTGCTGAAGATGAAATGTCTATTAAGATCATCAAAAAGGTTACAATAATAAAAATCCATATCTAATAAAATCTTTAGCTTACCAAAAATATCATACGTAATTGAAACAGTTTTACAATAATAAAATATCAAAAAAAGATGAATTTTTACCAATTCTCAGAAATGCCATTGAGTCGTGACCAAATCACTGGTATTCAAAAACTCTAGTTACAATAAACAAAAAATATTTTTTTCATGGTAATATAATATTATATATATATTTATATATATATATATATATATATATATATATATATATGTGCTTATATATATGTGCTATATATATATATATATATATATATATATATATATATATATATATATATATATATATATATATATATATATATATATATATATATATATATATATATATATATATATATATATATATATTAAGCCTTTGAAGAGTATCGCCGTACATGTACGGCTATACAGATTTGGTTTTCCTATATTTTATTTTTTGACATATAATGATTGTAAGCTATAATAATAGTTTATATTTAATGAAAAAATCACTAATTTACGGACTTTGATTTGCGTCTGATGTCTTATTGATTATGTTTACTCTGTTGTAACGCATTAGGCTAACGGCTGTGATGTTGCAACGTGGGATTTGCAATAAATTTAAAAAATCTGCTCATTATTCAGCTATTTACGCTTTGAAATAAAAAAATAGTATATTTTTGTTCTAGTAGCATATTATGTATTACACGAATAGTAATATGTTTGGCACTACAAGCAATGTTTACTAACAATTTTAAAATTCAGTTAATCTAAAAATTTACATATTTTAACATAGACTTCAGACTGATATATTCATATAAGGTGTGACATAACCATTTTTCAAGGCTACGGTTTATAGTATTTAATACTAGCGCACATATCATTCTATAGAAATTAAATTATAATAATATATACAATATTTGGTCAGTTTTATCGTTCTTGTTTTAGGTACATGGTCCATCACTTACTATTACACCATAATACTACATTATCAATAAATAATTTGTTTATGTTACATATTTTTAAATAATATTTTATCTAATAATAGTGATAAGATTTTCATGTTTTTTTTTGCTCAGCCCTGGCTCGTGCGAAAAACATGCCCGATTCGTACTATTAAATCAATTAAACGATTTTATAATTATCATTTTATGGTGTATTTATTTATAATACGCGCATATAACCGTCTGGCACGGATGTCTGGTAAATATTTTAATAAATAATTAGATTTATTTATCAGCGATGCTGTCACCAAGAGGTAAAGTGGTAAATAACTAGAACGTAAATAGTCACGTAATGTCTTTTAACTTTCAACAAAGATTAGCAAACAAGTCAGGCTGAAAAATATTTTTGGGAATTCCATACATAATCTTGAGAAATACAATTACCAAATATTTCCTTGAGGAAGTTTGAAATTAAAGTTAAAAACTTACATTGAGCAAATTAATACAAAATAAAATTGCAGAATAAACTATAATACCAACTCTTTTCTGAAACATGTATTTTAACCTACTACATCTACAGAATGCGAGTTATATTGAAACCACGTGTTAAATCTACTCACTGGATTTTTCTAATTCGGTGTTAAAAAATTAGTTGCCATGTACATATGTAAACGAATATTTATTTTAATTTATCATTAGCGTACGTATTTACAGAAGTCTTACAATACTAAAATCCCTGCCCCCTGTTTTTTTTTATTATTTTAATACATATACATATATACAGTTTCAGAGAGAAACCTAAAGCTTTAAATATAATTATTGATTTTCAACATTAATGGGTAGCGCCATTTTTTGACAGGGAAAATACTGAAGGATTTGTCACTTATGATATTTAATTTAGAACGTAGTATATGTGACTGAAATACTATTTTGTATACGGAATTTTAGTAACCAAGCAAAAATAACAATTAATGTTATTAAATAAATATAAATTCGTTCAACGATAATGAATAGCGAACAAACAGATATTTTATAACCACCTGGAATATCGTCCCAAAATTTAAATTCAAAAGTTGGAGCATACTTCGTAACAGGGATTCACATAGATTGTGCGTCAAAATATAATTTAACTTAAAATAAAAATAAAGCTAAAATAAAATGTTTATTTTCATATTATCAATATCGACCGACATGCCTTTTAACTTTAAAATATTGTAATTTCTAATAAGATTTGATTTCATAAGCATAAAAATTATTTTAAAGTTGCTAGTGTAAATTTGGAATCCACTAATATTTAACATATTATGTCATATTAACAAGTATTATGTCTATTTTTCTCCCCAGTGCTAAAAATACAATTAGCAGATTTGTAAGTGTAGTGTTGACTAATACGCAAAGGATATAGGTATGAATCCCATATATGATATATTGCGTCTGGGAGATTATTATATAATTATAATTCCGATCGATCATCACAGATTAGGTGTTTCTATATTTTCTTAATCTTGTGAACTTAACAATAGTTAAAAATTATTAAAATAGGATTCACTAATTTACAGCTTTTGATTTTAGTCTGATATCTCACTACTTTTTTATTATAGGCTAACACTTGTCATGTAAAGAAATATTTACAATAAATAAATAAAAATATATGCAATAGTAAAAAAATTACCAAATTCTTGTAATTTTAGCTTAGTTCAAGTTCGTTAATTCATAGTCCAGTAAGGAGTAATTGTAAACTATTTTCCTGTCTATTATATTATTATAAACAATGCTTGGACAGATTAGTATACAAAAAAAAATAACATTAGTTCAATTAATGCAACTAAACTCTAAGTAAAAATCATAACATTTTGCATACAATCGCAATTTGTATTTTATTGCTTAGAACTTGGGATAAAGCAATAAAATACGTTTAGAGTAATAAATGGATTAATTGCTCAAAAGAACAGATATTCACAAATATGCATAACATATTTAATTACTATAAACACATAAGCAATTTTTTAATATTTATACATATTTTTTTTCAATAAGATTTTGCTTTACTATTTGCATTTCTAATGTAAAAATTTCTGTGAAATCAATTTATTTTATATATTACAACAGATAACTAAAATTGCTTATTTGGTTATTGTATACTAAATATCTTCCACTTTTCACTGGAGATAATAACTGTATAAAAATAAAATAATAATAAATATAATTGTGCTAAAACACGAATTAATTTATGTTTTTTTCTGCTTTTGCTGCCATATTCACACAATGAGACGCTGTGTGAATATGTCACTACGTTTAATTGAACAAGTTATTATTTATACAAATATAATTCAGGTGTCAGTATCGGGCGGCGGTGTCAAATGCGAAAGAGTTCAGCTTAAGAAAATGTTGCTGTTTCTCTCAAACATTTGAAACGTTCTCTCACATAACTATTGACATATGGAAAAAAAGTATATGGATTTTTAGAGGTTCGCAAGTATTAATATTATTGGAATCTCGGGATTCATCGCGATTTATATCCAATTGCCACACAAACACACACAAATGACGCCTCCCGAGCAGATGGATAATTAATTAATACTGCCCCACCGAATCGTGTATATATGACAAGATCAAGGACCAAAGCGTCAGTTACAGATAATTCGTGACCATGGCTGAAGCATCGCAGTCGAAATATTGAAAGAATATATATATATTTAAAGATTTATTCTAAACGTTACTTAGCTTTTTGAGATTTGAGGGCTTTCGTATCGCGCTTTTTCTTTCTTGCATCTTGTTTGACAATGTTTCGACCACCGATGTCATGGCCATCATCTTGGGCGTGTTTTTGTTTGTTACTAAGGTAACAACAAGTGAATTAATTTTCGAATCGGTTTATTTGTATGAATTTTGTTAATTATGAAATTATTGCTATTTTTCTTTTAACTTCACTATAATTTTTTACAATTGTGTTTTTAATTTTTAGTTGTATTAAATTTTTTAGTGATTTTCTTTGAAAGTGTTGTTTGCCAAAGTTGGTTTTTCATCAAAGCGGTTGTTTTATTATATCTTTAGAATAGAGAAATAAAATTAATATATTTTTATAAAAAATAAATTCTGAGAAAAGGATATTAACCAGAAAAATACTGAATTTACCGTTAAATTGTGATAAATATCATTAGATAAGTAACTCAACTGAGAAACAATGTGAGTTATTGAAATTTATTTTTTTATATGAAGCTGTAGAAATATAATTCATCTCAAATGGATTTTATTAAAAATATATTGAATTTACTTACAGATTATATAAATTTAATTTAAACAAACTTGATATTAATATTTATATGGAAGATGTTTTAACACTAATAAAAGTAGCGACACATTAAAAAAAAACATTCTTGTTTTTAATTTGGAATACTTTTCTAGTTTTATTATTCCAATTAAAAAATATAATACAAGCAACTATAATTATCTTAATAAGACATATCTGGGACAACCAAGCATTTAAATCAGTAATCATATTAATTATATATACATAAAAATTGTTTAGCTTTTAAAAATTGCTTTAATTATTCATGATACGTTGAGTTTATTGCGAGATAGTTAAAAAAATTAATTTACTCTAATTGCATGTAATTAGCTAATTATTTGCCCGTTTATCATTTTCATCCCAGTACATTTGGTCAAACGATTATTTTTTATAAAATGACTCTATGAAATATTTATCATAACCTGCAATTTAACCGCGCACTGCGAAAGTTTTCTCATTTTTAAGCATTAAACAAATTTTCGTTTAATGAGCTTAAGATTCATTTGACAAAATAAGAAAATTTAACTATTATTATCTATGTTATTTCATTTAGTGTTCAAACAAGCCTTACTTAAATAAATTTTATTTTATTCATTTATACAACCTTCTGAAAACGTATTGGGTAACGTTCCAATTTCAAGTGATCCTTGAAATTAATTTAATTTCAGACAATATATATTCCACAAGGTTGCTACCACAAATAATACGTGTTAAAAGACTGTGTAAGTATTTTCCCATTATAATATATTGCTTAAAACATTAATATCTACATTATTAATGTTTACTAAAATAAGGTATACAAATACGCGTACGTGATTCGTCAGAGGTTCGTATGATTAGAAGGACCGCGGTCTGCGTATTTCGTTAGATGATACATAAGTCCATTTTTCTAGTGGCCATATGATAATAGAGTAGTATTATAGAGGGTGTTACATGTTACTGTTCATCAACAATAATATACAAACGTGATTTCAAGACTTTATAAAATACATAACTGATGTTTGGACAGATAATACGAATAATTATGGTCGCTGAGTCATTATGGCAGACCACCCATAAGACAAATCAAATAATATTATCCAGAGGAGATGCGAATTTGGCACGGGGTGTACTTTGAAGACCATAATAAACCTGTACTTAATCAAATATATATATATAGACATGCTTTTCAGTAAAACATATAATTTTAGGTAATGTTAACTTTATTTTATATTAAAAAAAATGATTGGTTATTAGTCCTACACATATTTGTGGTACTTAAGGAATAAATTTTATTTACCAAGACCAGGATATTATTTATTATTAAGATTTTGATATGTTACATGCAATAAAGAGATGAACATAAACATAAACCAATTGTAATTTGGGTTGGAGATACTTGTGTTCAAGAAAACTATCCAAAGTAAAATTGATTGCATAGTCGGGTAGAAGACAAAAGATATTTGCCATGAGAATTTATCGTCAATTTTATTTATCGCACTCGTTGTCGCCCCCTTTTAGTTTGAGGTTATTTTGGGTTAATTGTGTTGTTTTTGCAAGATATCAAATTAGTGGGTTCATGTTAGTAAATATAACTACACATATACATATACGTTTTGATGTTTATGTTAGAATAGTAATTACATATTTGTATTTTATTTTACTAATTATGCATTGGGAAGATACCTCAAATGTAAAAACAAATTTGATTGTGTTCTAAGAATCTGAACTTTTTCTGAATGTATTTCTAATGGACCAAAAAAACAATACAACTACTAATGTCAAAGAGTACCACAGACAAATAATTTTAAGTAGTTCATGGATCGTTGAAACCACAAAAACAAAAACATTAGAAGAAAGCACATTGCCTATCTAATACGTATCACAAAAAATATATATCTAATTTCTTGACTAGCAAAAATTAATAGATACACACTTCTTTAATGTACACAATATATAATGTGAGGTAAACAATTTTCTTTTCTACGCATTAATAATATTATGATTATTTCTTACTAAAGTATTAAATGTTTAACACATATATTTATAATAATTTCTGAATGTGACATAATAGTAATAAAAATACAAAAACTATAGAAAGCCGCAAATAAAGTTATTTTATCTCGTCAATACATATGCTATTTTTATTTTTACCCAATATAAAATAAATTTGCCTCTTATGTTTGCATTTTATTGCATTTATACAAAGGTGATAATAGTTTAACGGTCTTCAGAACGACCCCGAACATAGATAAAACATTTATTCTTAATTGTGAGTCATACATTATTATGTCTATATATTAATAAATATAAACAGTAAATTAAATTGTTTATAGCCCTGAATCACGCTAAAAACTGTGCTAAAATATGTTTAATTCACACTTATTTTAGACTAAAAATGGCAGCGAAGTTTATTATTAGTCTTTGGAAACCTTCAGTGCAATTTCCGTCCAGTAATCAGTCGGATTAAATTAAATCGTTAAAATAAAGCAAAGACCCCATCGCGGGGCTTAGATGTTAAATTTCTTGTTAAGTTTCTATGGGGAAATGTTTAAAGCAGTTGTACGAAACAGAAGACACGAACCGAAGCCCTTATGCAAAAGCTCCTTCAAACAAACTGTTGACAGATCAATCAAAGAGGCAGTCGAAAATTAAATCTTTTGCATTAAAATATTGCCAAAGAATCATACGTTTATTAAAAAATGATTGAATTTCTTCGGTATTTATTTACAAATAGCTTTGTGTTTTGAAACATTTTCAATACGTTTTTACGAATACACATTTACTGCATGGCGTGTTAAAAATAAAGTAAAATATTTAATAATATTAATATTTATTAAAAATAATATAAAAATATTTAACTGTATTTTTAATCGTCTTAATTACACAACAACATAAATAGAAAATTAATTTAAATATTTATATTCTATGAGAAAAATAAGTATAATTGAATAAAATATCAATTTATATAATCAAAATACGTTTTTATTAGTATATAATAAATAAAATAATATTTTGCGTATCGTAACATAACATATATCGATGACGATAATTTAATTTCCCTAACATTACAAAAATATGAAAACATTTCATAATTTACTAAGCCAAAAGAAATTAGTATCCATATCGTTTAATGTGAAGGCCATTGGTGTTTTTTTAGATGAGTTTTAAAGCGTTTAAAGAGTTTTCTGTAGAATTATAATTGACAGCTTTTGAAAGTCAACGTGGCTATTGTGCAAGTCTAGGTTTTCTACCAATTTCTAATGTTCTGTTAGGTAAACCATTTTCGTCTGTATATTTGCAATGGTTATTGTAATAATAAAATATTATGTATTTTCAATATTTTTACGTTTTGGTAAAATAATTATCTTATGTCCTTAAAATTTTAAAGTAATTAAATATTACATAATTTTCGAATAATCTATTTTTTTAAATATTTATCGATGAAACAAAATTACTTGAGGACTGTTAAGAAAATTGTTAAAAACTATTCTTTATAATTTGTTCATTTAAAATACATGCTATTTTTTTCTAGATTCATGAATTAAACACTATTTTTCACATCTTAAAATATTTGGCATTGGCCTTGTACTTGTATAATACATAATCCTTGTCGCCTTTTTGCTGTTTTTCCTAAAACCTTATGTCATCTGAATTGATTACTTTTTTTTCATATTCGTCTCGACAAGATTTTAAAAATTCAAGGCTAAATGTAAATTGCCTCGAATAAAATTCCCAGATTTCAATGTCAAGTTTGTAGGTGGAATCGTTGTTTTTAACAATAATATTTGTTAGATTTCATAACATCGCATGAACTTTGCTATTTTTGTTTGTGTTATTTCAATTTTTTTAACGAGCCGTCAGATTAGGATAGAACATTTGCAATCAATTAATAATTAGATTAAAGTATAATAAGTTTGATATTTAAAATTTATTTTCAATCAAATTAAATATTTTATTAATTTTTGTTAAGAGATATTTGAGCTAAATATAAAGTGTATGTAAATTTAATACAAGTTATAAATGTCATAGGTCATAGGGCACGTCTGTTTATAAATACATTTTATATTTAGAATAAAAATTCATTATATATAAGTTATACGTTTTTGATTGATTAAAATAGTATTTTAAGCAACATATTATTACACTCTATATATTATACATAATAACTAATAAATTACGCGACTTAGTGTCACGCGATATGACACTAAAATTTACTTTCCGGCGCAATTAGCTCTTTTAAAATAAATATTTATCGTTGTTCAGAAACGCGTTTAAATGAAAAATAACTAGGGAATGCGTGTTTTTTAGATACATACAATACATTTTAGGAAAATTCCGAATTGAATTGTTAGAAATATAGTACAACTCTAAAAATTCGTAATACACCTGCAACATCAATATACAAACAAATATGGATTACTCTAGTTAGACCGCAAATCACATATGATTTATTGAGAAAAGTTGAAGAGTTACTAGACAGAAGAATTGTTAATATATTTTTAATTCTCTGACACTATATATGTACATATGTATAACACAGAACGCCGCCACTTCACATTGTGAGTCAGAACCTTTGCTCGCTACTAGTGGAGCTAGCGTCAAATCGACACTGTCTGGTTCTTGAGAGCGGTGAAAGGCATAGCAGCGTTTTCAATTCAACCGTCAGATTTTGTTTAGCCTACCAATCCCTTTTACCTCAACAATAATTGCAACTTGAATTACAATATTTAAACTACAAAGAGCCATAGCACAAAATATTCACAAAAAATATATATAAATTCGCTTTTATCATATTGCACATTTTTTAGTAGTATTTTGTCTTTCTTAAAAAATAAACTCAAGCAATATTTGCGAGTTATTAATGCAATAATAAATAAACCAATAAATTGTTGCTGAACATCTGTTCTAAATTTGTCCAGTTGCACTTTAGGACCCCGAGAATATCACATTCATCCCTTCCAAACTCCACAGACATTTTACATTTTTTTTTTAAAGGAAATATTTATGTATCTACTATTTTTTTCGAACAAACCGCCTATGATCCATGCATGTAACAGTAATGACTTTTTGAGTAATCATGTGTTTATTTTTATCCAGGAAAAACAGCGCCAGTGTTTATACATTATATACAACATTCGCTGTATTTACGCTTGTTTACAAATAATATTTTCATTGAAATTATCAACGAGAATTGAACATTTCTGTGAACTGTGATGTTTTTTCATGTTTTTAGAATTGTTTTTTTACACTGAAAATAACATACAATTTACACACTTAGTTACATTGTAATAATTTGTTTTCATATTGCGGTTAATTTCACTCCATAAAATAATCAATACGAAAACAAGTCTATCGTTGGTTTTGAACCGACTAAAAAATGACCTGTCCTTGCAAAAAGTGATTGAGCGATGTCAGAAGGCAACTGCTGTTGATGTTTTCGCGAAAAACTATTTTTTGTGGTATAAAATCATATGTATATTTATGTATAACAACGTGCGTTGATATGGCACAGTTTTCGATTGCCGGAAATGTAAACAATTTCTCATGCACACACGAGCAGCGGTCAAGGTTGGCGTTTTATCTATGTTGAATTAATTTTTCGCACGCATGTGCGTATTCGACTTTTATATACAGGTTGGCTAAAATAAAGAAAATACTTAAAAATATCATTTGGTAATATTACATTTACTATATGAAGCTTAATCCAAATAATATGTATGTATAATCAAAGTGGCTTTTGTAAATTTAAATCTCACTTCATACGATGAAAGATTAATCTAACAGAGGTAATGCTAACATAATAATAATATTATCGAGGTTGAAGAAATATAGCAGTAGAAAAATTACTCATTAACTACACAGGTTAACCGAGCACATATGATGGTTGATGCTCGATATTGAAAAAGCCTTCGATACGGTGAGGCACGACAGTTGAAAACAGAGGCTCTGATTATCTTATCGACATAATACAATCATATCTGAAAGGTTGAAACTGTATTGTTTTGCTAAATAATGAACTTTCAATACCACATCATATTTCAGAATTAAACAGAACAGTTTTCTCCGACCGTTCCTTTCTATAAAATGTTAAACGACACAGCTGTTATAACAAGTTAAATTGTAATATGTATTTAATTCAATAAAAGTTAAATATTGCGAAAGATAAGACATAAACTATTTTATTTAAAACTTGTTCCTACCTATTGAAATTTAACGAGAAAACTGCACAAATATTTCTCTACTTCTAGCGTTTACCAATTATATTTCTAACTTAGCTCTTAACAATTTGCTGCCATTGTGAATTCAAGACCGAAATTGCACAGAAACACATCTAATAAAACCGGTAATAGCATACGCTTGCTAGGTATGGAGTAACACCAGCAATAAAAAATGTTGAACTTTAGGTCATTAAAACTATAACTATCACAAAAGATTCGCAGAATGTAATATTACGTATAAAGAAAAGTTGTAATTTTTATTGTTTTGGTATAACTATTTTTGAGACATATCTGTATTTGAAGTAACAGCTTAAAATTAACTGTAAAATTTGTCTGATTTAAAACAAATAAATATTAAGTGAACACTATCAAATATACATACGTACACGTTATTGATTCGAAACGTTACAATTATTCAATCTATTTATTTTCTTAATCAGAACCTAAAAATAAGTTAAAAACAAATATTTTCATAACATGAACATTTTTGTTGTTGATCGTAATAATTTATCGTTACATTATATACAGCAATATTTAGCCTTGAAAATTATTTACAAGGTCACGGTGTATCCGGAAAATTGAAGATTTATGTGTAAAGTGTAAATATTTCGCAAAACAATCGATACGATTAATCACTTAAGCGATTGGGTATACAATCTGTTGATTATTTTAAGAAAGAAAAAACAGAGTACACATATACAATATAAGATGAAACATTGAACTAAATTAATTCAAAATAAGATTTTCATTATCGACATTATCAATGTTTTTTTAAAATAAGTCCATAAGCACTCGAGGAGTGATAATGTCATCCAGTGGAATTGCGTGTAAGATTGTGAATTATTTGGAAATATTTGGCTTGTTTATTTTGATCTATACAAGTTCAATCCAATGTACGAAAAGTTGATGACCTTTTTTTACAATAATTTGCTTGCAATCTTTGTTTGGTGTTATGATGCGTAATATTTCTATCAGGACTGTATTATTTGACCTTTGCGTTTTATTTTATTCTTATTAGAATGCCTTAATAAAAAAAATATAATAATTACGATTACTAAAAATGTAACGAAAATTATGATAAATGTTTCTATATATTTTGAAAGGGTTTTGAAGTGTACTCTATTTTTTAATCTTAATTTTTTCTGTAACACTAATGATTCGCAAATTATTAATATATCATATATCAGTCGTACATGTTTTTTGGACAGACCGTTTATCGTAAGTAAACACAATAGATGAGAAGTTTATGTTTGTTGGCATTCAAAAGTGACCCATTTTCCTAGAGAAAAACAAATATGTGAAATTCTATGATTATGATTGAATCTATGCGATATCTATTGTAATATTAAATAAATATAGAACATATTTTTATTTTAAACAATTCTAATGCAAATTTATAATAAACTAGTAAGGGTTAAATAATGCGATAACCTAGATGATTAAATGGAATTCTAGATATATATTGCATTCAATCTGCAAATATTTATATACTCATACTTGCGTATTCAAACAAAATAAACATTATTTATAAATGCAATTTATAACATATATTCCATCATACTTTAAAGTTTATCAATTTTTTTAATAAAAAATATATGATTGATTTACTTTATCGGGTTATAGGACCGAGTGAGTGTAAATTTGTCGGTCAGTGAGATACTTTTGTATATAGGCACAAAGCCTACATCTGTAGCTTATTGATCAATGGACGAAGCGATGATTTCAGGACGCTCCTTGAAGCTTAGTTATGATGTATGTAGCTTGAATTAAAGTTTCGGAATCAGTGAAAAGCCTTTTTTATATTATTAATGGCTGGCAGCTTTGGGCTTATTTGATACAATTAGGCTGAAGGGGAAATTCAACCTTCCTTTGGTACGTATATGAACCGCACTTGTTAGTGACAGAAAATATTTTTTATAATATTACATTTAGAGGTGGCCACCATAAATAATTGTATTGTCTACTGTAATGTATTTATTTGGGGCGCTGTTAGGACTCAAATAAAATGTTATAGTTGGAGAAACCCAATTTTAATGTTAATAAATGATATGTATATAATGTAACAATATATAAGATAATGTACTAAATGAATGATTATTAACTAAAAATTAAATTAATATCAACTATTCATAAATATTCTGCAACGATATTACATATGAAAGTTTAATATAAAAATAATTTTCAGAAAGATTATTCACCAAGAAAAAATCTGAAAAATTACCCAATTCAAAAAAATTCAAATAAAATTAGGCATCATTGGCATAAAAAAGTTTAATAGTTGTAAGTAATAAACTAATTTAAAATAAAATAAAAATACATGTTATTGCGGTTAAGTAAAAAAACTAAAATCGGTAAATAAGTATTTAAGAATAATAACTAAATCATTCAAAAATAGTTTTTGATCCTCCACCGTCAAAAAACTAGAAGCAACATGTCCAATACCAACTAGGAGAAAGCGGAAATGTTGGCTAGTTTTTTTTTACTTTGTATGTACATGCTAACAGAAAACTACATTCACCTACAGATAAATCATAAACATAGTGCGATTTAAATCATGCACATATTAGCTAAGCACACACGCACAGATCTGTCCGAGCTTCGCCACACACGCAAGCTGTCTAAACTCGGACATCAATTTTAATACTTATTAAAATTAAAAAAAAAACGGTTGTCTGATGTCAATTTCAAACGAGCAAACTCTTGTGGTTTTATCTGTTTCGAAGAAATTTCTTAAGAATGGACAAACATAAAGCACACACACGTGCAAACGTAGTGCTCAGAACTGCCTGTTTGTGTCCGATTCGTTTTATTTGAGCACGAAGAGCGGACAGACGACGGACAGACAAATCTGTGTTTTTGCTCATCACACACGATCGGATTTGTCCGCCAGTCACACGCGACGGGCAGATCCGTCAGATGACCAGCTAATGTCCAAAATATATCCTCTAAAATAAAAACAAAAGTGTTAGGCTATATAAAATTCCTAGTTAATTTTTTCAATACTTTGCTAAAATGTGAAATGCATGACAATATATCGCTGGAAATTTTGTGGTGGGAAGGGGGGAAGGTATGGGCATTTGCGGTTAGTGTTCAATCAGGAATCTGACAAGCGTATATTGGAAATATAAAACTAATATAAATCAACAGCAACAGTTAAAAATTTGTCGTTTTATTATTATTATAATATTCAGATTGTTTATTATATGACGCTTGTGTATTTGATTAAATAAGGTGTTTTATGGTATCATATAATATGTTCTTGTTATGAAATCAATATATAGGGTGGCTAAAAAACAATTTAAAATATATTTTCAATTAGGTTATATTATTTTTTTCAATAATTTTTAAATCGGTCGTATACCAATGTCTAATTTCCTGAAAATACTCGCGTACATGTATTATGTATTATATATATTCAAGATGCCCTAGTTTGGGTTCGTAAATAAAAGCGATAAATACATGATAAAAATAACAAGAAATTATATATAAAAATATTTATTTAAAAAAAATGTTACGTAATAACGTATTTTTATTTTCCACGAGAAGGTAGTTGATTATTAAAAAAAAATATAATAAAACAAATATTATCGACACTTTTCGTCATCGCTCAAACATTTTATCTGTGCACGTGTAGATATGTGTGCGCTGGGTACTTTTGCATTGGTCATGATCTTTTGACCATTTGTGATTTACGCGCATGGCAACCCATTCACTTCTATATTTTTCATTGTGAGTCACGTTGTCAATTACATATAAAGGCCTAACGATAGCTGTTATTGCTTGCCAAAGTTTACGAACACGTAACATGTAGTCATTCTAGAATGGGTAATTTCAAATACTCGTAGCAGCTTTAATAAGCGCTTTTATAAGGCATACACGTAACTGCGATTGTAGTGAATCCAATTTCAACATACTATGTAAGAGTTTTATAAAATATTGAACTTTTCTCATCGTTACATATGTTGGCACCCTTAGAAGAAACGATTGCTGGATACTACAATTTTTTTTTCATATTTATATATATATATATATATATATATATATATATATATATATATATATATATATATATATATATATATATATATATATATATATGAAAAAAAAATATATATATATATATCCTTTGGAATTGAGAAGTCTCCTTCCAATTTTCTTTTGGCTAATGCGACGACTTGGGGCGGAATGAGACTATTTGTTATTGTATCTGCATAATGTTAAAATCGGCAACATTGTGATTCTATGAAATGTAAAATATTGGGTTCGATAATTGTTTTAGTGCACCTTTGTGGATATATTTACCGACCCATTGAATTATTCATCGAACCTTGGGAATGGTCGAGTTCAAGGATATATAAAATATTTTTGTAAAACAAAAATATTTTAATCAAAAAATACATGGGTTATTATAGAAATATTTTCATGAGTTTTGCATGAAACATAAGTTTAAAATAACGTTTTTTAATCTGTGGCTGGAAGACTTTAGATATCATGCACATGTATGCTATATTGTCCCTGAAACTTATTTATTTCAGTTCATATGTATATAAAATCTGGTTTTAACAAAAGGTTTTTAGATCGAAATTATTTTTATTATTATTAATGTGGTTTAAGAATGGTTGATAATGAAGTTTATCGCTTGTGTGAACAAAATACTCAATTATTTTAACGTTAGAGTTGTTTAATTGTTTTTTATCGTGATAAAAATATATTTTACAAATAAATCCGGTTACAGTATCTTATTTTATCTTATTATTCAGTATTACTAATATAAATTTATAGTAATTATTTATTAATTAAGCTTTCATTACTTTCAAAAAGGTTTTAAAACTGAGCTGTACAGATACTATAGAATTACTTAACAGATGGATATATTACATATCATAAACATATATTTTTATTTACATGAAAAAATAATCGAAGCTTATGGGAAAAATGATAAAAACAATATAATTGACGGCCGAGACTTTGGTTCAGACTTGACCCAAGACACTCAGACGAATTTATCTGTGTTGTGTGAAAATAGTATGCCTTAAGAATATCACGAATAACTTTAATATAAATTAAAAGATCATATAATTATTTTTGTAAAGTTAAAGTACACCGTAACAGATATTTTTGTATAATATTTATTGTTAAAATTACTAATTATATGATTTTACTAAATTATAGCAAAGCAATAATATAAAATATTGATGTGTAAGATGCAGTTAAAAAATGTTTTCTATAAATTTATTATAAAACGTAAAATGGGCAATTACTAACATAATACATTTAAATCATTATCCTAATTTACTCACTGAATGCATTGAGGTATATGTTAAAAAAAAAAAAAATCTATCTAAAGTCAATTTTAATATTTTTTACAAATATCTCTCGTAAAATGTTGTGCCTTGCCTAACATAATTTTGGATCTAATATTTACAAATAAATAAAAATAAACACCACATTCAATGAACTGTAAAAAGGCTATGAGAGCTTTTTACTTTATTTACCAAACAGTCAATTAAATATTATTAAATTCGCTATCGCTCGGTTAATTGACACATATTTGCGTCTATTGCGTTCCGAAATTAGATGATTTCCACAGTTGGCAACAGACTTTGTATCGTGAGAATAAGGAAGTCAAATATTTTAAAGTGTTGGGTCATCTGATAAATGTAGCATAATCTGCGGGGTACCGAGAATTTCGATGACATTTCATTAGGAAAGTATGAAGCTTGGGATTTTATACATGTGGTAAAATCGTGATGAAATATGATTGATGGATGATATTTTGTCATGAAATAATCCTAATTAAACCCACGCGTATAAAAATAACTAAAGCGAATTCAGGAAGAGAAACTATTTCTAGAATAACTTTGATCGATAGCTAATATAATGAATTAGTATTTTAAGATCATGAATCGTATATTATATTACCGCAAGCATAAATAATATTTATTAAATATATTTTTTATTATATTATATTTACTGTGATATAATACATTATTTTCCCATTAATAATATAAAAATCTAAAATGTATTTTATTGGTTATAAAACTGTGGCGGCCAGATGCCCACGTTTGAAAAGGTCTTATTCTCAAAACATGCGTTAATTTACAGTGACCAAAATGATCATCCATCAACAAAGAAAGAAGACCATAGTGTAAAAGATGGACCACACAAATGCCCTCGTTACGACCAGAAAAAATAACACGCAAGTGTTCTTACTGAAAAAATATTCTCTGTCATTGAGAGAATATTTCTTTATTGCGAAACGGTCATGGATATAATATATCACCGGATCTAGAAAATTTCCGTTGTAATTCAATACGAATGTCGCTTTCTAAAGGCGTATACCTATTTCGCTGTCCTAAGAAACGAGCTGGAAGATCGCTGCATGATTGTGGCTGGTCAGCAAACTTTGCAGTCCTGGACTCGGATGAGAAGAGGGCAGTCATTCGCAGACTACGGCAGATACTAGAAGAGAGAGATGACTTGAGACTCCCGAACTGTCTCCAGACACTCACGCAGCAGGTACTTACAAGACTTCCACCGCCAGTTTTTTCACCACCGCTCAGAGAAAACATCTACTGATCATTAACTGATAGATACTAGTGAAAATATATTTTATCTGACAGGTGCTCGTGAAATTTTAAGCTGCTCTAAGCTATCATTTCGCAATAAGAACGTAGAGCACGTGCACTTGTTTACAAACTAAATACAAGGTCATTTAATACATAAAAATGGGGGAAAAGGTTTGATTTTCTGATTTCGTTAAATTCACAAAATACAGTTGAAAGAACTTAACCTCAAATTTTGTATGGGTGCCTAGCCTCCCTATAGCGTAGTATTCCTATAACGAATATAACAAATTCCGATAACAATCTCTAAGCTATAACAAGGGTCAATCGTATATTATTTTAGTTAAATTGTTTATTTTCTGCACATATAACAGTTCTTTCAATTAGCACCATAAGAAAACTAAACCGTTTAATATTATGAAATAGAGTAGATAAACGTTATTTTTTAAATTGACTACTCTTCATAAACCTGCTTGTGTATTTGAATTTTCAGCATACAAAATATATAATTATTCGGTATAAAAAAAACTTTTCACTATATCTTAAAAATGTCAAAAATGAGTTTAATTTGTAATCTATAAAATTATTCATGTTGCGAACTTGACTAGTTGATTAATATTTTCATTAATTAGACATTTAAAACGCGTGGTTCAAATATATAATTTACGAGTATTAGTTTGCATCATATTAACTTTAATATTATTATAATCACTGTTGTTTACTTCAAATGTATATATGACTTTTATTACATCATATATTTAAAATTCGCAGAATCGTGATTGCATTTCATTGCAATACGTAATTATTACAATATAAACAAATTATCCTATATGTCTTGTTACGACATATTATTATAAGAAAATTTTATAAATTATCTAAAAAAAGTTTAAATGTATCTATCTATGTATGACTTTCTATGTTTTTTTGGTAAAAACATAAACAAAGATAAAGTTTATATATCGTTATTGATAATGTGTTAAATGAGACATTTTATTATATTTAGCTAATTGTTAACGTGCCAGAAAAAAATCGTTCTATATTACAATAAGATATAAAAAAGGTTATTAACATAATCACTTTATCAAAGAGCTGCAGTTAATTATAAATAATAATTAAAAAAATATGTTTGACCCAAAAAAAAGTTATTTTTATATTATTATATTATATTAAAGTTACAATATTGTAATTAAGATAACCTATGTAACGAACTTTATAATAAAATAATATTTTCACTACAATGCCTTGATTGAAATATACGTCATACTTATCCCAAAAATAAAACGGAAGCCAAAAAATAATCGGAGCAAACAGCGATATTTGAAAAGATAATAAGTTAATCGCTGTGTGTAGGAAATTATGTGTCAATTTTGGCCTCGTTCGGTTTTTTTATTATTATTTCGTTAAAATGCCGGTTTTAGATACTCAAACAGCGATAAGCTCAAAGTAAACAAAATAATTAAACGATAGCTTTTTGACACATTTTTTAATATTCGAAAAAAGAACACGTTTATACGGCCAATGGTTGATTTTCTCTAATAAACTAGATATTTCAGGAGATTTACTATCGTACGATTGTTTTTTAAACATCGTTTTATTTACGAATATGGGATATATAAATATATACCACATTTGTCAGATTGCGTAATTTTTAATTCAGCAATCTTAAAACGTGCCAAAAAACATTAAAATAATACTTTAAACAAAAACATATTTATATTTAAGTAGATGCGTACATATGTACGCATAATCGTATGTTTCTTTATTTAATTTAGTTCTAATGTTATTAAATATTGATCGCAATATGAAAAATAAAGCAATAGTCGTTGGACCTTGTGTTTTTGAAATAAAGTTCAAAGTTACTGTTATGACTGTGAACTTGTAGAGCATTTATATATAATTTATTTGCAAGGCAAGTGTCTGTTAAATATTATAATAATAACCAGTAAACAATATAATTAAACTTATTGAAATATATTTTAAGTGATCGTAAAATTTCATGCATGATAAATAACAAATTATATGGTAAAATATATTATATATAATGGTGAGATAAACCTGCTTATAATTTTTGCCACAAGTATGATTTAAGCTATTATTTGCTATATAAATTTAATATAATAATTGCTAAAAATATTATTAACATGTGTACTGCGTCACGTAGCCTCCAAGTCGTTTCGATAATCGTGTTGAACCTGGTTAGACATTTTGGCGGTCTTTATATATCATATAATATGGATTGATTTAGTGCAAATTCAGCAAGTAGTGGTAATAAAAAAATTGTGAGGGGCAATTTATTTGTCTACTCTGGAGCTACGCGGTAGAGTGGCAACACAAACTAACAAAGCGGTGGTGAGGTAACGTGATAGATGAACGGACAAGGTAAAGCCACATCAGACCAGTCACGTAACATCATATTTTATATGTATTATAAAAACGTAAATATTTTTTTGCAGTGGCCTAATGCGTTACAACTGGGTAAATCTGTACCTATTGAGTAAGTTAATCAGACATAATGAATTCCTACAAGTATTAACCATATAATCAATTATAAATTAGTATGTGTATTATAATTTTTAATTAATATATATATAATTTTCCATTTAGGGCGGATTTTAATAATTGCGCCTTTTTATATAAAAAAATTCTCTTACCGCTGCTCGAACCTGCGGTCTCTGGATTACTAGTCTAGACCTTTCTGACTGCGTTATTCTAACCATATAATATATTTATCATTAATAATAAAATTCTCTACAATACTAAAAATATATTTTTTTATAAAATACTTTTAAAAGAATTTGTTCTCGAGAATATGTTATGAGAATATATATGTATTTTGACCGGCTTATTGCAATAATTTTTATATGATATATTATCATGGTTTTTATCTCTCCGGCAAATTACATTTTTTTTTTTAATAAAATTGTTTCTGTTTTGAGTTAAAAAAGTCTTCTAGTGCTGATTTATTTTTTTAAAAATGTTTCATAGACTGAAGGAGCAATGTCTGGTGAATACGGTTGGTGTAATAAAACTTTCCAGACATTTTTAACAAGTCAATTTAGTGGTATGAGGCGGGCAAGTGGCTAAGTCATGCAGAACCTAATACCTTTGGTTCATTTGGATCATTGGTCAAGAATCACAATTTTCATTAAAAAAATGAATAATCAAAAGGTTTCGATCAAAAACATTGAGATCTGTTTCATATGTTACATGGTTCATAAAAATGGTAAACTACATCAAGATCCTAGTGTGAGAAATAATAAAAAATGAGATAATAACATGCCAGTAAGATATTTCTCGACAGACATCTGATTGAGGCGATAAGGGAGCTAACCTTTAGACTAGAGACAAACGAATACTGTTAAAGCGTTGGATGCTCAGCAATATGCTACAGAGAAAACAATAATATGTAACCAAATCATATATTATTACCAATCTTAATAAATAAATATTTTTTTAATAAAAAAATATTATTTCAATCTAGATAATTAAACTTAACAAAATACAAGAAAACAAAAACACTGAAAATGTATTAAAAAAAACACTTAACACTGGACTAAAATATTTT
This sequence comes from Plectrocnemia conspersa, assembly GCF_051122295.1. Classification (NCBI taxonomy): domain Eukaryota; kingdom Metazoa; phylum Arthropoda; class Insecta; order Trichoptera; family Polycentropodidae; genus Plectrocnemia; species Plectrocnemia conspersa. The sequence continues at coordinate 21,901,399 of NW_028277177.1, read as the reverse complement.
CGTACGGTGTTATTCAGAATAAATCTTTAAGTATCATTTTTAATTATCCATATTAATAAAAAAAAAATAATATCCTATTATTATTTATAAAGTTATTATTTTAATTAAAAAACTATATGTTTGCTTGTACTATAACTTTTTGTACTAATAGTTTTTTGTTATTTCTATATACGATAACGTAAACTAATTTGAGTGTGTCAAAAAAAATGTATTTAGCTTGACATTTCTCCTAGTTCTTTTACGTTTAAAAAAATATTATTCACATTTAGCAACGTTTTCATATGTGTACATGCTATTTGATATGTCACTCATATCAATAAATACCATCTTATTGTCATATAGTATTGATATGTTCTAAAAAAATTCACCGACACTAATTCATGAATTCGTTTAAATATGTATGTTAATAATATTAAGCTAAAATAATATATAAATCCAAACGAACTAACTCAATGACATCTGGTAGTATAAAATATAATTTAATTTAATTTAATGTACTTATCATTGAAATTACGAGAGAGTATTGAAGATAAATCAAAGAGGCTACTATAATTAATATTTTAAAAGATATTGTTTGTATATATTCAAGTGCATTTTTTATATTATAAGAACAGTTAATCACTCAGAATACGTAAAAATATTTTAGATACAATTTGTTGCTATTTTGATTTTAAACTTTCGAAATTATTCATCATAAAAATATTACTTTTTTAATTAAAATATACGAATTTAATCGATTTCATTTATAATATACTTTCTGAATTAACGTTTATATTTTAATGAATAGTTATTAAAGCGATTTTCGATCATCGTATTTCTTAAAAAAGTTTTCAACTATAGTAAAAAAACTCAATAGATAAAAAAATACGTTTTATTAGCATTTATATGGTTTGATCGACATACGTACTAAGTATGTATTACATGTTCGCGTTTAAAACGTATTCAGTCAAATCTAACGAAAAGTATTAAGTAAAAGGAAAAACTCACTTTTCGGCCTCGGAAGCCCGTCGACGTAGCTCAAAATTTGAAGATTTCAACTCGAAGATTGTTTTATGATGGTTTATATAGTTTAACCAATGTATTCTTCTAATCCTCACACACATTATGTATATATTTCATTTTCACAGTTATAACACACAGTAAATTTGCAATCCGAATATTTATATTCAGTAAAATCGAGTAACACACATGACAAAATAATGAAAATTATTGTCGCGTAGCAAAATTATTTACAACTGTTGCCACGTTACTGTCGGCCATCTTGTTTTATATTATATTTGAATGCCTATTTTTCATTGGTCGAAACAACAGAATTCATTACCAGAGGCGAGTTACATATGTTAATAATATAAAATTAAAGTAATAAATAAATCGAAATTAATTAACTTAATGACATCTGTGAGTAGAAAATATAATTTAATTTAAATTACTAAAGTTATCGTTGAAATTATGAAAGAGTTTAAAATATAAATCAAAGAGGGTGTTATAATTAATATTTTTTCAAATTATTACTTGTATATATTTAAGTACATTTTATTAGTAAATTATAAAAAACAGTTTATTACTTAACACACAAAAAATATTCTAGATAAGTAATTGGTTGTTATTTTTCTTTTTACATTATTAAAAATACACACACTTTTAATTAAAATATATAAAGATAATGAATTCCGCATAAATAAATAATCTGTAACATAGTTTTTATGAAGGGTTATCATATATATTAAGTAATACATTTTTTTAATGGTAATATATTTCAAATATAGCAAATGTATAGCCATTATCTAATAGTTTTCGATATTATTAATAATCCAGTAAGAATGACTCATTTGTTATACTAAAGAAACTTATCAATTATTATCTCTTAAATATTTTTTTTGACTTTGTCGCATACAGCTCGCCTTTGTATTTCGAATTACTCACAAAATTGTATGAGACAGAGGTACTGTGATGGGTACTTTAAATAATTGTCATTTTTTATCTACAGTTTACCTGTTGTGACTCATTCTGGTATTGCATATAACACATAACACACAAATGAGAAATATACAGATTTCGTAGCGTTACTTTAACCTATTATTTACACGTTAAAACTATGCTAGTCGTAAAACCATAAACCGTAAACAATGCACTTAATTTTAATATTATTTTTTTTAATTGCGAATTCAATTAATTTTGTGTATTTATATTTACTTTGCAGCAATATAACACTTATCGTCAAAATTATGAATCAACATAATATTTTTTAAATGCAATTGACATTAATTTATTGTGTAAATATGTGTTAATGATTATTGATAAATGATCTGTAGTGATCAGCATATTAATTTTATTTATTCAAACACAAGAGAAAAAAATCAGGGTCTAACATCTCACTTTCAATACACAATAATACAATACAGGAACTCTTTGTTTATATTTATTCTTAATATGAATTAACAAAACGAATTACATAACATAAAAATACAACCAGTAAAAAATATGTACCAAAAAAAGTTAATATCTAAAAAAGACATGCAGTGTCATTATCAGAATTATCAATGGGGTTATCAGGAGCTGTAGAGAGCCCGAGTATAGGAGATGATAGCGAAAAAATGGAAGTATTTTATGGTACTTTTCTGGATGTAGCATTCGATAAGAATCTTGCCAGTGTGGTCTGCAATTTAACATGTATCTACAAACCTTTATTGATCTCACTGTTCTTTATTAACACTAAAAAACAATAAGGAAATATTTTTAAAGATAATCTTACCTGTGATGAGAAATGATTTTTTTCTTATTTAATTTAATCACAGGTGAGATTATCTTCAAGAATAGTTCCTTAATGTTTTTGAGAGTTAATAAAAAAAATTCTCAAAACGTTGCTGTTTTTGCCTTTCGGCAAATTCGTGCGGTACCCATTTGTCCATTTTTTGTGTTTGAACAGTTGTTTGTGAATTTTTATGAGAAATGGATTCCTTACAATAATCAGAAAGAATCAGAATAATGATTAGACTAAGAATAAGTTTCAAAACATACTTCTTCACCGAGTTTGCACCAGAAAATTACGGCATTATGGTGTTATTATAGGGCAATTATTGACCGATCTATCATCGTAAATAGGCATTGAGCAATATTAAAATGCAGGACCCCATACTTCACTGATTACTGTTGCATAAAATCAAAAACATTTCTAATATCGCCCCGAATTGTTTATCTAGATTTAGTTTTTCAGATAAGACCAAAAGATAATTTTTAATTTTTCGACAACTTCACAATCTATAAAAAAATAAGATTTGTGTGAAAAATGATTAATATTAAAATAAACATTACTGTTATCTAGTTTTGAGGAATAAGGGGCGCTACCTTACCGTCGAAAAATATGGTAACAGCTTATTTTAAAAACATATACACATAAATTACCACATATTTAGAGAAATTAATATGCAGCTATCAGGTGGTGGAATTTAAATGGCACGTCTTAAAAGTCGGAGAGTATTCGCTGGAGTGTCGAGTTGAATTTTTGTGAGCTGTGATATATCGTAATGTGTTTTTGTGACGATCCGCTGATGAATTAACCACGTATTTGCCTGTTTTCTGGGTCGAGACAACTTTGACGAATCTCAGATGAGGATGTTTGCGGGGAAATTGCATTTCTTCTTAGACACACTAAAAAATGTGTTTATGCTATAAAAATGAAACGGTTCAGATGGCAACATCGGCGATCGTTAATCAATGGTAGCAGAATAACAGTCGATTGCGCATCTTTTCCAAACAAAAAGTAGTTTTTTTTCGGTACAAGTGAATAACATTTCAAAACGGATGTGCTATTAGGTGGTCCGTAAAATATTTCCCATTAATATCGCATTGTTATTAAAATGCTCTGTGTAGCCTAACTTTGAGACTTGTTTTCGTTTGTTCGGAAGGTCGTTAGAATGACATCAAAAATACAAACAAATTGTGCAGATTGTTGAAAACGCATACTATAAATAAAACATATTTTTAATAATAAAATTGTAATTAAAAACACATATTTTTCACTATTTAGAAAAATTAAATAAATACAGACAGATATGTACTGTCGTTTTTAATTTGTATGTATGTACTTTAGTATCATTATTATTATTATATCCTAAGCTATGTTTTTATAAGCAGAATGCGTAATGTTATTATGCGATAGTATAATAAAAATAATTAAATTTACAGTTGTAAACAAAAACATGATAGTAATAATGTAGAAATAATGTATAATACTTTAAAAAATAATTTATATAATGCCAGCCCTGTTGTTATTTGAGACGTTTCGAGGCTCGTCAAGGCTATAAATTAACTCGATAGTAAATTATTGTACACACAAGTTTGACGACAGACAAACATAGAGTACATCATCATGAGGGCAATATTTTTGTTTTTCTGTACGTATCTATTAAATTAAGGCCTGTATTATTTACCTTACTTATGTTAATTGTTTTATTTTTTCAGTATTCTTCTTCATTTCTGGATCAGTTTTCGCTTCACAGGACTGTCCTAAATTTTGCACCTTTGACTATAGACCAGTGTGTGGAATTGGTTCCAATGGCAAAAAAGTAACTTATCCCAATTTGTGTTCATTCAAAATGACGAAATGCGAACAAGACACGAGTAAGTACATACACAAAAAATTATATATTTATTTACATATGCTTATATGCTTATATTTGGGTGTTGTTTTAGGCCTGAAAATAGTTGGTGATGTGAGCTGCGATCAAATGAAGTAATTCTTCCAAAATTGTGATAAATAATTATTAATAATTCTGCTGATATTAATAAAACATATGAATTAAGAAAAACGCATTTTTATTTTTAAATAATATAAATCACACAGTAACATAAATTCAATAGTTTATAAACATTAAATTTTATTCTTATTAGTCTCACAAAATCAATAAAATAAACATTTTAATTTAAACGTATGCTATGTGATGCAATTGCAATGTCTTTTGAGTTTACCTTCGTTTTATATTGATTTCTCATTGTGCATTGTTAGAAATAATAATTACTATACCACATATTCTATGGGTTTATATCTGTGAACAGAAATAAAAACCAATTTATAATTTGTAGTAAATTATAAAACACATGTCAGTCAAGGAAAAATAAAAAGTAAACGACCAGATATACTTATTTCGGTATCAAACTTAATGTTAGCTTGTATCATAATATTTTGTTTTTGTTTACTTGCGAAGATATGAAAATAGTGTCAATTAAGACATTAAAAGTCTTAGTATATATAGCAATATATGAGTACATTTAGCTGTATATATAGTTTCTTATTTTTATATATAATATATTTTATATTACTACATAACATGAAAGATCTTGTTACTGATTTAATTTACAACAATTTGAGGCAATACTAAAGCATGTAAATTATTTATATTGTAAGGAATGCGAATAATTTTAATACATTTATTAAAACATACATTATTATTTTTTCCAAATTTTTACATAATATTAAAAGTCATCTGCTCGTATTTTGCTTATCGTATGATTAATATAGTTTTTACATGAAAATATGGATATGGAAACTTGTTTCATTTAACCGGCGAACGACTCCTTGACACATACTTATTAATGCAATCATTCTTAAGACATTAATCCTTGCGTTCTTATATTTTTATTTACCGGCAAATATTGAAGGATGTCAAAACAAAATGTTTGCTAATCGTAATTATTCGAATCAGTCACATTAATTATATTATCAAACAATGTTTACCGGGAATCCTTGTTCCTTTTTTCACAACCTGTTTTGAATATAGCTATGAATTCAACGGATTAAAATCAATATTTGTTTTTTTTAAAAAACAGTGTTTGTAAATAATAAATTTATATTTAACATTATTTTAAATTTTCTTAACAAATTCTTAAGAAATAATTGTCGTAAAAAACACCATCTGTATGTTTTAATCTTTAAAAATGAATTAATTTATTATAATACGAAAAATATTTTTAATTGCATTTTAATTTATTTTTGTATGTAGTACACTTTAAACTACTTACAATGCTATTTTTTATCTCATGTAAAAAATAGCATTATAAGTAGTTTTTTTATGTAAATAAATCTATTTTTGTTATACAGTTTATGTTTGTTTTTATACACTTTATGTTTGATTCAGCGCATAATCTTGCATTGTAGAAAAAAATATGCAATATTGTCATTTAAATAGCTACACATCACAAGTAGCCGTAAAAATTATTAAATCTATATAACAAAGATCTAATTTGTCACAGGAACTTGATAATATTATATAAAACCAAATGATTTTTTTTGTTGTCGGCGTTAAACTAACGCATATTCATTAAAAACACTTGCAAAAAGACAAGCATTAGAAACGGTCGGTGTCAATAAATTGCCAAAGTATCATTGTCAAGTCTACCGAATTTTGAATCGTTGCCGTTACGCAAAGAATATTCAGATTTAATTGATTGCTGAGAACAGGGTTGAATTAAAACCATTAAAACATGTTTTACATAAAGCAAACATTAACAAAATTAAAAATATATCTATTAAAAAAAATGTAAGCAATAAAACGATTATATATTACGTGTTTCTATTTGTAGTATCAGGTCGTCAAAATATTCAGTTGACATAAAGCGGATAGCAGCTCTTTTCTAAATCTTTTAATGATCGTTTAGGTCGGTTTTTCTCTCGCTTTTTCCAAGTAAAAAGCGAAGTTTTAAAAGTCTTTTAATGTTAGGGAAAATGATCCATCCTTTCTGTTCTTAATCATCTGGGCAATGGGATGTTTAGGGGCAAAAATATATAATTTTTTACTTGCTCATTAATATCTACAGTCGGTACAAGAATTGGTGGACAATGTTCAATGCATATCACGAGCCCCTAAATCTATTATACGTGTATTAGTTTGTTGTTGTCGAGATTGAAATTATGTTATACACGCAAAAATGTCATAAGAACACAGATAATTAGCTTTGTCACTGATTTGCTCTGAACTTTTGAATACAAAAAATCCAGCAATTGTCAGAAATAAATATGCAGCTATAACTTGAAAAAAATAAGAAAAAACCACCCAATTTGGAGCACAAATATTGAATATATAACACCTACTTAAAATTTATGCTAAATGTATTATAATTATAAATAAGGTAAATAACCACACACGTTATTTAATTTCAAATCAATATATATATTTAGCGTTATTAATACTTGCACTTATTTACAATTTAATTACATTATTTGTATAATATATACGTAGAAAAACCCAGAACGCTTATTAAAAATCAAATAATAAATATATACCTCAATTTATTTTATTATAGTAGTCATTATGGCTGACCACCCTTAGGGATAATGTCGCCAAAGTAAAATCATATGATACAAATATTATATACAATGTTGATATAATTTTCAATTTTGTATGAGGTCAAAATAAACCTGCATATGATTCCACAAAGCAGTGGCCATCAAACATATAAAAAGGCTTTTCGCGAAGTGTCTGACAAGTTACACACGCTTGACTACTATACCTAAAATCTGTCTAAAATTTTTTTTATTTTAATGAAAAATATTTAAGAACCACAATAGTTTGATTTCGATAAAAAAAATCAATATTTATTAATAATATGTGTTTTGCTAAAATATATTAATTAATTTATTTGCTTACAATTATTCTCTATCTGTGCTTATGCAAAGTTTTGAAATAAAGTACATGGCTAACGTTTTAAATGTTTTTAAATACAATGGTATTTTGCTCTTGATAGCAACTTTATATAAATATACTAATAAAAATAATATTGCCAACCCTGTTATGAAATTTTTAATTGTCTGAATATTTCATATAAATTTGATCGATAAAATATTGTGTACACACGTTTGCCAGAACTGAGTGAAAGCACGCACCATGAGGACAATATTTTTATTCTTTTGTGGGTATTTTTTACATACTAAAAATAAAATATAAATTCAAAAATGTACCAACTGTTATTTATATTACTTTTCAGTATTTTTCTTCATCTCTGCATCTGTTTTTGCAAGCATAACAGATTGTCCAAGGTTTTGCACTGACGATTTTAGACCAGTATGCGGCATTAATAAGATGGGTCAAAAAGAGACTTTTGCAAATAATTGCGCATTAGAAATGAAAAAATGCTTGGAAGATAGAAGTGAGTTACTTACGTTTTTACTATTGCTTAATGATAATATTTACATAAGAAATTATGACTATTTAGCCATCTAACTTTCATACATTAATAGGTGTTGAAAAAAATATGTTAAATTAAATAACAATAAACTAGCATACGATAATATAAAATATTGATCTATGTTTTAATTTGTTTGTATCTATTTTCAGAATTGAAGAAATTTTCAGATGGGGCTTGTAAGTAGTAACTTCCATCGAATTAAATTATTGTAATCACTGTAATTCTTACATTATTATGTTCACAATAAAATAAATATTTAAACAATATTTTATGATTAAAATTAATGATCTATTTATTTTTGGCATAAGGTTATCTTTAAAGTGTACTGTAAAATATTTAATTTTATTTTGTATTACAACTTTTCAGTTTTACCCAAAACAACTCTATATTCCATAACGTTGATCTAATTTGCCATATTTTTTTTATTTGATTATTTATAACGTCATTATTGACTCATTTTTCTTTTATTCTTTCTATTCGGCATTAAATTCCTATATATTTACAACCAAAACATTTTCAAACTGTGATTGAACCACGTCTATATTTATCAGTTGACATTAAACATGGTTTATTAATAAACCTATCTACTGATAATTCTGAAGATACGAAACAGACAAAAAGTGTCAATGATGTTACCAATACCAATAAACAAAACGGTACAAATGTGTGAAAAAATCATCAGAATAAGAAAAAATGTAATTTTGACAACAGTTAATCAGAATTCTGAGAAAACCAAGCACTCGACACAAATGAAAATATAATACGTGATTTCTAGATTCTAAAAATATAAATATAATTTTTAACAGTTAAATGTATACGGATTAAAAAGTTAAATATTGAAATAGTCCAGAAACTAGTTAAATAATTAAAAACAATATATAATATAGTAATGTCGGGGCCACCTGACAATCCTGAGAAAAATCTAATCTAAAAATAAATCAATATGTTATTAATTATTCGTAGCAAAAGAGTGCGTTTGTTATGCTGATGCTATACGTGACGATCGGAGATTCGGGCGGATTAGATAAATCCAACCCTAACGCAGTCCGTTTGGTGCCTTTACAAATACTATTGTATATAAAAATGTTGCCAAATTACAAAATGTTTTAACTACAAGTGTTACGAAAAGGGGGTTTCATTAAAAAAACAGTAAAAAATAATAAATATAATTCCACCCCAATATAAAATGAACTTTCTTTATATCGAAAATGTCGTTAATAATTCGTATAAATAACATTCAAGAAACTACACATTTATAAGCTGTCCGTTGGCTGATATATATAGCGTTCCAATTGCGACAGTGCCAATTTGATCGACATTAACTTTCAATCCTCATACATACTGAGGATATATTCACGTTCACGATTAAAACATACCTGGTTTATTTTCAATTCTTAAAATCTAACATATATGTGCATTAAATCGGAAGCAATGATAATGTTAATGAAAAACTCACTTTTCGGCCCCGGAGCCCGGCGACGGAAATTCAAAATTTGAAGATTTCATTACGAAGATCGTTTTATGATTGTTTATCTAATTTAATCAATGTATTCTTCTTATTCTAAACACATTACGTATATATTTAATTTTCATGGTTATAACACACCTAGTTAATTTGCAATCTAATTATTTATATTCAGGCAAATAATGAATTAATGAAAATTATTATCGCGTAGCAAAATTTTATTATTAAATAATAATTATTTAAAACTGTCGTCATGGTACTGTCGGCCATCTTGTTTTATATTTGAATGATTATTTTTCATTAGTCGAAACAGCAGAACGCATTACCGGAGCAAATTCAATTTTTATTTTTATGATTATAATTAAATATATTTCCTTTGTTTACGTGTATTATTATACACCGTTCTTACAAAGCGATTCGATTTGCAGAGTAGAGAATTGAACGGAGAATGTTTTAAAATGCTAAAAGCATTTGCTTTACATTATGGATAATAAAAAAAAACATGAAAAAAGGGCTTATATGATATTTTTACTAGAGGTTTTATTAAATATACTTATCACAGTACCTATCGCTTATAAATGTTGTTAAATATTGATGTTTGAAATTAGGTATAATAATCTGAAGTTAATCAGGCAAAATATAATGTCTGTTGTCTCAGTATTAAAAATAAAATCAAATTAAATGTTGTAAATAAAATAAAATATATACTACAAGTTGCCAGCCCTATAACCAAATTCTATAATATATCTATCTGAATATTAAAACTATAAATTCGCTTGATAACAACATATACACATAAGTTTGCTGGAACTACTACAGTAAAGCACACATCATGAGGGCAATATTTTTCTTCTTCCGTACGTTTTTTTTTAATATTACTTACACAAATAGATACTTATTGTTATTTATGTTTTTCAGTATTCTTCTTCATCTCCGGAACTGTTTTTGCTAATCGCGCGAACTGTCCAACGTTTTGTCCGGCAAACTATGCGCCAATATGCGCTATTAATAAAAGTGGCCAAAGAGTTACTTTCGCTAATAACTGTGCATTAGAATCAAAGAAATGCCTAGATGATAAAAGTAAGTTATTATATACAAAAAAATATTTTATTCAGATTTTTATATGAACGTATTTTTTATGTATTTTAAAAATATATTTCATCTTCTGTGGTTTAGGAATTAATTATAAAAACAATTTTATTTTGTATTAAAAAATCTATTTATTGTATATAACTCTTTATAATTAATGTAATATATTTCACTATATTTTAAGTAGTCGAGAAAATAATTACTGTTTCTTAAACAAATATTCACTTGTATAATTTCAGAATTGAAGAAAATTTCTGATGGAGCCTGTGAACATACGCATGGTTAACTTCTAGTAATAATAATAATTTCTGGGAAATTTAATAAAAAAATCATTTAATAACAATGTTTTTTATTTGCCTGAATACCTGATAAAATATATAAAATAATATATTAAAAAAATACTTAATAAAATACATAATTAAATTAAAAGTTGTGTTTCTTTAGATGTTTGTAATCTCATATTTTTATATAATATTTTGAGAAAATTAATAATAAATACTCTGCATTTGCTTGTATTTAATTTAAATGTATGTGTTTGTAACACTTTTATATGTGAGAGATATATGAAAATTAAAGATAAAAGGTTAATTAAATGGAACTCTTTATCAGGCGTGAGTCGGAGTAATATTATTTTGATTGTATGTGTTTTCAACGGCCGTGTCAATTCCTCAGTGATCAGATTATTTTGTATGAAAACTACTACTACTACTACTACTAAAAATCTTGTATGATATATTCCAGACTAAAAATGAGAAAATAAAATTATATTTTGGAATAAAATAAGCAAAAAAACACTTTAGCAATATATAATATTTATGAGAAAACAAATAAAAAATTTATTTATTTTAAAGTTTTAAAAAAGCATATCATTTTCAATATATATGTGTATATAAATATACGAAAAAAATATATTAAATTTAGATAAAAGGAAGGTTAAATAAGAGACTATCATAAATATTTAGGCAAATCACCAGGATATTTTTAATTTATAAGAAAATTTATAATTAGACAATTTATCGCTTTCGTAATATTATTTTTTAGTTTATCAAAATTTTAATGTATATATATTTATACATCTAAAGGTCATATTTGTATTTTTTTAAATATACTGTATTTTTCTTCCTTTTCAATACGATTGTACTGATTGTGTGCTAAAAATAAATTGTTTATGATTATATTTAATCAAATATTTATGTTTTATTAGACTTGTGTATGAGATTAAAAATACAATAATAAAAATATACATACAATAATTAACCATTGTTACCTAATACATTGATTTAAAGACCGTAGGCTCAAATCTTACATTAATCTCGATGCTTTTTATATTGAATAAATGTATTATTAATTAGAGTATAATATATTTAAGATAATATAAAAATATCTTGATTATTAAGAAACATACATATTTGAATGATAAGCACGTGATAGGTGTCGCATTAAATTTTGTTGACTAAGATGTGAAACAATCATAAGGAAATAACATCAGCTAAAACTACTCAACAAAAACTTCAACTGGAAAATAAAAGTATTATTAAAAATGGACAAAAAACATTTCTGTCAATCTTGTAAGACGTTATTTTGATAGTGTAATAATATGGTAATTAAAAATGAAATAAAATAAAGATACCTGAGGATTTTGGGGCCTTGATCCTTGATCCGGTTTTAAAGTTGTGATTGTACTGGATTTGAGGTAATGGTTGGGGATGTGATTGGTAATTGGCGGGTTAGGATAGCTTGTGAGAGGTAGTGTTTGGTTCTAGGTCCACTAAGTAAGATCCCCTTCACACTCTTTGTTCCAAGCACATCTTCGCTGAACGGACTTCTTTGACCTCGGACTTACGCCTCGCTTCCTGTACGAGCAATTACCTCCAAGACATGCGCTCAAGGACAAGCACTGACGCCTTCCAGAAGGAGATATTCATTAAGGTCACTTTTTACAGTTCGCTATACAAACGTCTTTCACAAATCATCAACTAACGCAACCCAAAGCATCGAATCAAACGCTTCAATTGTTTGTTTAATATTGTTCTGTACATTTTCATAAATAATATATGATTTAAAAAAAACTATTTTTACTTTCAACTTACCGTGATTTTATTTTGAATTTTTATTTTATAAATGTAATTAATTGTATTTTAAAATAAGTATATTTTCTATGTATGTAAATTTATATATATATATATATATATATATATATATATATATATATATATATATATATATATATATATATATATATTATATGTATGAAATTTGTATCACTACATAAAAAAAATATTTTATTTATTTTTGCTATATTTTTTGCCATTATTGCAGCGCAGGTAGGAACAAAAACAACACACAATCGTATTTTCGTGCGACGTATACGACTTTCTTCTTGTGACTCGGCTTTAGCACACGCAAATGTATGTGTGTAAAAATTGGAAGCATTTTCGTTTCCATTGTTTCAACTATTAAACATACGATAAGTTATTGAAAACGTTATTATTATAACTTTCATAGCTTGCTTTATAAAATGAGTATAGGCTTTCAGCGCATGTCATGAAAATATAGTATTTTCAGAAATGCTAAATTTTGGTTCAAGGTCAGTTAAAGTGATTCGCGGACATTAAGCTAATAGCCTCTAATGTAAATAATACTTTTCCAGATTCGCTCGAGAGTTAAAGTACTACTCTATATTAAACGCCGCCACCCGACACTGACACCTGAATAACATATTAATTTTGCAGTACATAATAATCTGCTGTAAAATTGCTTAATAAAGTCACTATATCACTCGGCATCAAAAACTGAAAGTAGTATATAAAAAACAGAAAATTGATGATCATTTTAACAGTTTTTTTTTGTAGTCTTATTGTAAGCACTACACATTAAAAGGGCTTAATAAAAAAAGCAATCTTTAATCTTCAGTTTTATTCAAAGAAGAATATTATTAAACATTAACATCGATATCAAAAACGCTTTTTTAAAGACACAATGACACAAAAAGATGAATTAAACAACCTTTAACCCCATATTTCATTTTATTTTAATTTAACACAAATGTAAACAAATCTTCATTGGATGAAAAAAATGAAAATGTTTGTTTAGAACGACATCATATTTAACAAGTACCAGTAATTTTCACCAGATCTAGAAATAATTTATGTATATTAATAAAAAAAATTATATTATTAATAAAAAATAATTAAAATATATATGTATATTAAAAAAATTATGACGTGACTCACTCGATTTTTGACGACAATTGTATGATTTGAGTTCACAATCGTTGGAGAAGGACATTGTTATTTTTCCGTCAGAGGCGCAAAGAGGAGCGTACAACAAAGGACAAATTATAGGGCAGTCTTCCTGTGCTTCGCTAGCAGAAATCGATACGACGAAAAAAACTAAAAAAGAAACAACAATATAATTCCAAAAACACGATAATATTTTGCTAATAAAGCAGATTACGCTTCAGATAAGATAAATTATCAACAGAAGATAAAATTTGTACATACGCAAAACAAATCCGAACACAGCTTTCATGTTGTCTGATTGTTAGAAATCGACTGACTGATGATTTTTTTCGCCAGGTATATATATACACGGCAAAATTGACGCTAGATTATTATGTGAAATTATGATGTTTTGTCACGTACACAGATTCTCAATATTTCGACGAAGTAGAATCGTGTAAATTTTTTATGTACATAAAATATTGTATGGCGTATTTGTACGATGTACACATAAATTGATAAAATTTACTTGGAAATATAAATATCATAAAAAAAATGTATTCAATGTCAATAAAAAGTATTTAGTTAATATTTCAGTCAAGACTTCTAATAGTTGGAAGACGTTTTCTAATATTTTAAAAATTATTCAAAAATATCTTTAGTGTTTGTTTTGTATGGATTATGTAAGCTATTTGGAATGATTGATTTTATAAATAATTAGTCCAGAAAATCACAAAAAGTTTTATATGAAATATATGTTTTAGTACTAGAATATGAGTTATTAAATTGTATTTTTTTTATAAAAGAAACATTTTTCTAAAGCTTAACTACAAAATTTGATAATTGTACTGTTGAGAAAATATAAATTTGTAAATTTTACTGTACAATATTAACATTACCTATTAATTCAGTCTTAATGTAATTTTAATATTTATCAGCTAATAGATTACCATTTAGAATAAAAAAAAATTGTTTCAAGAACAAGATTCTAGAGAAAGAACCAATTCATTTTGATTATGAAATGTATAATAACGTGCTTCATCTCATATATGGGAATATTAATATTATATATTTTTAATAATGCCTTATATTCAATTTTTATTTCAGATTATATTTATTATTATTATTGTAAATTAGGCAAATGTTATTTAATAATATTTTTCAGAGAGATCAATTCAGATTATCGAGGTGATTATTAGCACCACCTATGAGCGTAATGAATATGTTTTTAGAACTATTTTTTTAAGTAATAGATGGCGTTACTAATTATGCAAAAGTGTGAATTATATAACTTAGTATACATAGAACTTCCAACAATATTATTTTAGGGTGGTATATACAATGAAGTGTTTAAGATTTGGATCGCGTCACCTTCTGATGTCTGATCGTGATTGATCATATGCCGTCTCTCGTCTGCTGCTCTGCAGTCCGTCTGATCGTTATTCTCTTTGTACCGTTGGTTGGGGAGGTCTCCAGCGAATCACAATCATACAGAGATCATTCAACCAATTATTGCGCTCTAATATTCGATCAACGAAATATGTCCACGACTTGTCTACGACAAGGAGTGAGACTTGCTCGATGGACATTTTCGAAGGTCAAATAATGCAAAGGGTTGGATATTAACGGTCCCTTTTCTATCACTTGATAGCGTATTGTTTGCGCAACCATAATACACAAAACGGTATAGTCGAAGGTAATACCGACGTGCTTTTGTATTCAAAGGATCGTTTTTTTCTTTAACATTTCTAGGGTTTTCCGTGGTCAGTCTATTGTGTTGTCGTTCTTGTGGGTTACCCTTTGTTTATATTATACAACCGTTTTATACCATATACATGTTTTTCTTTTATAATATGATACTAATATTAAATAAATAAGTACAGTTTATTGCAGTTATTTATTATTTCTGTTAACATTTGGTAAATATATTTTATATTATAATATATTATTTGCATAAAATATAGAGATTCTAAAAATGATAGATATTCATATAATAAAAATATAGACTTATTAGCTCTCACCTAATAAAATATGAAATATATAAAACATATTAATCGAGATAAAGATATTTGCATATGGGACTGTGTCATCAATTACACTGAAAAAACTCACTAGTTGCTCATAAATACTAATTGGCTTTTGGTGTTTGCTATTAATATGCCAACATAAAATTTTATTTGTTTTTATAATATTCGATACGCGGACTACAGAATTGATATTCAATATTTAAAATACACTAAAATTAAAGAGAAATTAAATTACATCAGAAATCTCAGATAAATGGCAATCGGAAATCGCAAATAGTATTTTTATCAGATATTACATATTGTCTAGCCACTGATCTGCTTCTCCATAATATGTAATAATAATTACTTTTATAAGATAGTAACAACGTACTTTACAACGGAAACAGCAAAATATTTTCATCACAATATAAGATGATCAGATAATTTTTTTTGTATTTTTTGATTTACATGAATTTTAAAATTACGCAGGATTGTGCTTTATGGACACAATATAATTATAATAGATACTGGATTTACTTTTATAAATAATAATATAAAAATATATGTCATACATTAATTTATATTTTCAAATCGATACTTTTTCATTATAATAATAATCTCTTTTGTTCATTTTCACTTAAATAAGTCACAAAATATAAAAATAATAATTGATTTACAAGTGTTAAATTTACAAAAACCAGTTAAATTTTATGATAATCAATCGATCTTGTGTCTAACGTCTTAACCAATTAATAAATTTTATCATTTTTAGACGAAAATATAATGAGAAACACTTTGTAGCAGACGAATTTATCTTTTTGTTTAATCGATTATACTATCAGTCATACCTGTGAATGAGAGTATAATCGACTTAATATATTTAAATATTTATTAAATTTTTAATGTGTTTCTATTATTTATTAAGATTTGAAAAATACTGAATTGTCTCACATTATGCGTTTACACAAAACTGTCAAATGAACCGTCTTTGTGCTATCGATGGACATGCCAGTTTGTTTTTACTGTGTGAATATTTCATACTCACATTTTGTTTCTTTGTTCAAATTTGTATTATTCTTTAAAGGTTTAAGAAAGACTGAATTGTCGCAATGTTCTTTCCCTCCATATGCGCCGAATCAAGACTGTCCGAAATTTTGCTCCAGGAATTATGCACTAGTTTGTACCACTGATGGTCGCAAGAATGATTGAATGCTTAAAAGCTTCAATTGCAAAAAGCATACTAGTAAGTTTCTTGTCATGAAGTTAAGCGTCACAACCGATATTATTGCTTATTATAATATGTTTTTAATTACAGAATTAGGTATAATGATCTACTAAATGGAATCACTTTCTAGTTCAACTTAAGCAAGATCTTCTAGCACTTGTGTATATTTACATATTATATCTAATATATTAATGTTGAATAAACTGTGGTAAAATAAATACTTTTATATTATTAATGTTATTTATATATTCTAAACTTTAAATTAAGTACGAGTATTTCTATGTACATATAAAATAATTAGTAGTAATTATGTTATGTAGTAGATGTCTTAGATTTAAAGGGAGGCAAATTGTGATAAGATTGGCTTTAAAGAATTGATTAATAGTACATTTTGGAAGATAAGGATTTTTTCTAAATTTAGAAATAAATTAAAGAAATCGTTTTTAATAAAATTTATAAGAAAATAATAAAATCATTAATTATAAACATACATTTGATTAGTGATGTTGAAAAAAATTTTAATTGTTTTATTATTTCAAAAATCTTTTTTTTGTTTGTTTATAATAATAGTTTTTCATTAAATTTATTTTATTTGCAGTTTGAATATTTATCAACGACATATCCTGTAACAAAAAAAAACGTTATAAAAATATTGTTACTAACAATAATTAATTAATTCGTGTTTTTGACTTACTCGTAGAATGGACGCAGTTATCTCTTGCCATTATGCATTTATTGGTAAATATTTTTTTTGATGTACCATCATTTCCACAAACAGGGTCAATAATCAGAGGGCATACCGTTGGACAATTCATTGCCGCTAATGACGTTGTCATCACGAAGAGTACTATAACGTTTATTCGAGTTTTAATAAGTTAAATTATACTACAATAATTTTCATTAATTAAATAAACGACCACATTATATTATTACAATATAAAATAATCGTTGGAGTAGAAACATTATAATAGAGAATAAGTAAAATAAAAAAATCATGCTTACCAAAACATAGTCCGAAAATGAGTTTCATTGTAATGGAACTACGAAAATCGTATGAGTTATGGTAAGTTATTGTAGTGGTTTATATATTCTTGGCGTACACGTGATATGCTATTTGTACATATAATAATGATCTTAGTATCATAATAGTTATTTGATGATTTAAAAAATAAAAATATTATTTGTTTGTTAATAATTTGTCCCATATGAGATAATATATTTCATAATTGAAGCAGCAAATAAATATTTTGTAAGAAAAATACTCTGACATGTCATGCAAGTGTCTCTTATAAACAAGTTCATGAATTACGTAAATGTATTTTAAAAAAATAATAGGTGAAGGAAAATTTTAACAAAACCTCCTATACACAATATTTTGTATATTTCAAATTGAAACTGTAATGTACGTTTAAAATATATATATATTTTTTTATTATATATGTATATATATTTCATTGCGATTTTCACTTACTTTCTTTTAAGCCATGTTCACGAATAATCCGTAATTAATAATTCGTGATCATTAGTCTTTTAAAATCTTATTTATATTATTTATTAATAACAGTAGTATTTATTTTTAAGTATATTTAATTTAAAATAAATATATCGACTAAATCATTAAAAATAAATATTAATTTTAAAACTATTAAGATACGAAACTATTGCGTAAGATATTTCGTAAATATTGTTGTTTCTATATAAACCACGAGAATGTCTTACCATAACTCATACGGTTCTAGTAGTTCCAATACAATGAAGATCATTATCGGACTATGTTTTGGTAAGTATAGTTTTATTATTTCACTTAGTCACCATAATAGTTTGTGTACTTCTACTCTTGATTTGTATCGTAAAAGCAATAATATTAAAATTATTTTTGATTCAATTAATTTTTAATAAGGTTTTATATATTTTGCAGTTCGGTTAATAATACTATATTTATCATTAACTGTTACAGCGCTCTTCGTTATGTCAGCGGCACTACCATCGAGGGATTGTCAAACGATTTGCCCCATGGTTGTTGTCCCCGTTTGTGGAAATGACGGAAAATCAAACAGGATATTTGTCAACGAATGTACATTGAGACGTGAAAACTGTGCTAATAATACAAGTAAGTTCAAAACACGGAATAATTAATTAAAATTTATAGCAATAAATAAATATTTTTTTGATGTTTTACAGAATACACAATTATCAAAGTATCACCAATATCAAAATGCAAATAAAATATTTTTATCATTGCCAACAAATAGAAAAAAGTGTTTTATAGTGTTTGTTTTCATTTATATGCTAGTTATATACTATTTTTCACAATTATAAATCCAACGTGTCATTTACATGTGTTGATATTATAGATTTATTGATTATTAAATCGCTTTTGATATAAGAAAAAGTTTAATTAACCTCTAAATTATTGTAGAAATAAATTGTCCTAAAAATCCACTCCTAAATATCCCTATCAATTTATTCGGCGATACCAATCAAAAATATTAAAATCTAATCTCGAGTTGCATCCTTTTAAATACATATATTACATCAAGCGTTTATAATAAAACTTTTTGTAACTATATTACGAGTGAGAATCGAGTAAAGCAGATCTAAAACGAATTTTGAGCAAAAAACAATTATCACTTCTCAGAAGTCAAAAATCTTCGTCAAAAGCAATACATATAAATATATATATATAAAAAAAATACACGTACATATTTTAGTGCATTCAGGATTAAGAACCACACTAGACGATCCCATCGCGAATATGCCGCCCCCAAGCAAGTACCACCCGGGGCGGCCCGCCCCCCTCTCCCCCATAGCTACACCACTGCCTGGAAAATAGCAGAATTAATAATGATTCTCAAGCCAGAAAAACCATTAAACGTAGTAAAATCATACAGACATATATCATTGCTACCAATAATACCAAAAGTATTCGAAAAACTCCTGTTGAAAGGAATGAAACTCATAATATAGAAGAGAAAAGCAATTCCTGATCATTTGCTCATCTACAATCGTTCATCGCATCACTGATTTAATAGAAAAAGTGCTAGAAGAAAAATATATTTGTTCAGCTATTTTCTTAGATGTTGCTCAAGCTTTTGATAAAGTATGATATATATGCTTAATTCAAAGACTTAATAGTATACTACCAAGGCAATATGTAGAATTACTTGACTCGTACATTTCAAACAGATTATTCAGAATTAAAAAAAATAAGAGCTGGAGTCCCACAAGGAAGTGTCTTAGGGCCGATGCTATATTTGTTATAAAAGTATGATTTGCCACAAATAAAGAATGTCACAATTACAACATTTGCGGATGATACAGTAATCCTGGCAGTACGGAAAGAAATAGCATATACTACCGAAAAACTTCAACAAGTCACTGATATGATCACCAGCTAGAACAAAAAAATGTAAAATAAAATTGAATGAATTAATATCGGTGCAGATCAATTTTACCAATAAAAATTTAACTGATCAATTGCAAATTTTCATAAACGGCAACACTATTCCATTTGGAAATACAGCTTAATAGCTCGGCACGACAATCCTTGGGAGGAACACATATAAATGATAAAATAAAAACTTTAAATAAAATATTGATAGCTGTATTGGCTAATGGGAAGAAACTCTAAATTATCGATATAAAATAAAATCAAACAAATCATAAAACCAGTTTGGATCTACGGGATTCAACTCTGAGGATTTGTCAAACAATGCTAGGTTAACATTATTTAAAAAAATCAAAATAATGTGCTACGAAACATTGTGAATGCTAATAGACATTCATCGTGAGCTAGGTTTCGAAGTCGTCACCAGTGCGTTTTGCTGCTAAACATGAAACGAGGCTCCAACAGCACGTCAACATCGAGGCAGCAAACTCCTCAATGTGGATAGCTTGAAAAAACGGCTGAAGAAGACTAAGCTCTTCGAACTGGTTTAGTTATCATTACTTAAACTCATTTACTATTAGTGATTATGTAGTTTAAAACAGAAAACTTTTGGACGCCTATGGTTGACCATAGTGCTTAAAACATAAATTATTGTTGGTCGTAAACAATGCTAGTTCTAATTAAAAAAATGCTTTCATAATTTTACGATTAAATATCAGTAGTTAATGTATATTTAATTATATATTTTCTAATTTAAACTGTTTAATTTAAAACGTAAAACATTTCAATATAATACAACGAAATATGTTCAAAATATAAGTTACTATGATTTATCTCATAAGTAAATTATTTTTATATAAAATATTTAGCCCGTCCATTATTTTCATTAGGTATGTTTTAATACAATTTGATTATTCGTATATGTACATATATAATTATATTACATAATAAAATTCACAATGGATCATCACTAAATATAATCTTTCATTGGGGACAATACTCTAAAACACACCTTTGATTGCTGTTCTGATAATCAACTTGTCTGCTACTAAATCATGCACATTTATTAACAATGCAATGATTAAATAGAAGCAGCAGAAATATATATATATATATATATATATATATATATATATATATATATATATATATATATATATATATATATATATATATATATATATATATATATATATATATATATATATATATATATATATATATATATATATATATATATATATATATATATATATATATATATATATATATATATATATATATATATATATATATATATATATATATATATATATATATATATATATATATATATATATATATATATATATATATATATATATATATATATATATATATATATATATATATATATACATATATATATTAGGTAATCCCGGAATTAATGTCGTTTTTTTAATAGGCAACTTTGGCTTAGTATTTTTGGGTCCGATGAGCAGTAAAGACGTGCGTTGTAATTTTTTTCTTCTCTGTGATCCTTTGCCTTTCTTTTAAACAAAAAAAATCTTTTCTACCCCATTTACAAACAATGGCAGAGACGTGTCCTTCGGAAACACATTTAAGAAGCTGTATGCTGTTTTCGTTTCATTAAAAAAAAACTGCGACAGAAGCAACAGAATATATATATATATATATATATATATATATATATATATATATATATATATATATATATATATATATATATATATTCTGTTGTTATATATATATATATATTTATATATATATATATATATATATATATATATATATATATATATATATATGTATATATATATATATATATATATATATATATATATATATATATATATATATATATTTTAATATTAAAAGCAAAGAGTCTTACTTAATGTGTAAATAAAATAACCCAAATATGTCATTTATCTTTTTGATAACCTTTTTAAATAATAACAAAGTTTAATATTTATCTATTTCTTGTAAATTGCCTTTTTGTATGTTAATTAGCTTATCTGCTAAAAACTATAAATATTCTACGTATATTTTTAAGGACATTTAAGAAGGTATTTTTTATTTAGGGATTGCTATGCAGTTTATAGATAGTAAAAAATGATATATTTGACTATTAAATAAATAATTATACATTTTAAAGTAATTTATACATTTTCATTTACTTCAAAAAACTACTTTCTATTTTACTACTACAATAATTTTATGTGCATTCATCTCTGGTAATTTTAAATTCTGTAACACAAAAAAAATAGTATTGAAATATTGTTGTAAAAGTATAATAATTACTCAATTTTTTACTTACTCATACTACGAGCGCAGTTGTGAACTCTCAATTGGCATTCGTTAGAAAATAATTTTCTAAAATAGCCATTACTTCCACAAACAGGATCGTAAACAAAAGGACAAAATTTTGGACAATCCTCTGTTGGAAATGCAGTTGACATCACGAAGAACACTGTAACATTTAATTAACTTTAATAACATAATCTATATTATGTTTAATTTAATCATAAATTGAATATATAAATTATATTAAGCCAGATTAACACTATTAAACTTTTACAATGTAAAAAACAGTACAAGTATCAAAATTTTGTTAGTGAATAAGTGAAATAATACAATTATGCTTACTAAAAAATAGTCCGAATATGATTTTCATTGTATTGGAACTGTGAGAGTAGTATGATTTGAGGTATGTTACTGCAGCAGTTTATATAGAAATTATATGTAAGAAGATTAGAGTTTCATTGCTTCAATGTAATGCTGATATCTTAATTGCCTAAATACCGGAAGTGAAACTATTAATATATTTTTAATGATTTACTTGGTATTTAAAATAGAGATTAGATTAATACATGTAATAAATACTATACTCGTATATTTATAGTGTAAAATATTATATTATAAACACTTTAACAAATTATAATGTACTTTACAATGACCTAAATAAAGTGTATATACTATACTATCTATATGGTAGAGGAAAAAGTAAAAAACACCTACTATATACAATATTTATTTTATCTCTAAACTTACTAACAACCAAAACGGTTTAATGTACACATAAAATTTATAAAACTTGATTAGCAATATACATATTTTTATGTCAAATTGTTTAATTTTATAAATTAAAATTATAATTACATTTTTTTTTAATTATTTTCAAGATTATGATTATGATATTTTAATTAAAATAAAAAATCACAATTTAATATATTCCTAATCATACTAAGATATATTATTTAATTAATAAATTATCAATTTAGTAGTATTTATAATAGTATATCTTGAGACGGAGATACGCCAACCATCGACAGAGACGGAGAAGACCGAGAAAGCAACCGCTTCTCTCTTTTCGTGAACCCTAGACTAGCTACGTCAAAATACAAAGTTCAACCTGTTCTTCGGAGACCACTGGACTTTTCAGAAGCAGACAAGTCAACGGGAATATCAAGTTTATACAACAATTACCTAAACCGAACGTGTACTCAAACAAACAAGCTAGGAAAAATATAATATTACTAAAAAAATAATGTTATTTTTAATATAATAACTCATTTTTAGTATTCTTTGACGACTTCAACTCATAATTATAAAGTACTTAATGATTTATCACATGCTTCAAAACGCACTTCTGTTAGTTATGGCAGTAATATAATATTATATAACAATACATGTGCTAAACATGAAGATATATACAGTTTGAAAGCGAATGCGATTTACTTTATTACAATTGCCTTAATCAAACAATCACTATTGATATAAATTTAAGATTGTTCCATAACGTATTATGATAATAGTAATATGTATTGACACAAAAATATACTTCAATATTAAACATTTTAGAGTCGATAGTATTATTTTCATTTCGTCACTTATTCAATTGAATAAGCACTCTATTCACTATGTAAGATATTATTTGCAGCGAAGTGTCAAGTATAATATTTCACGACCTGCAGCATAAAATGTGTATATCAATAATAATAAAATAACAGCATAAGTATGCGTTTAAAGTTTCATTGAAAATAAGTATTACATACAATAACACGTTGTTTGTGTATTTTTATAGTTATTTTAAACATTGATTCACTAACATAATAACACAAAAACTTCCTATAAGTAAAAAACAGCTGGAACAATGGATTTACAAATTATCAAAAGAGAAGAGTAATTGGAATGCATGAATCACCGGAAAAAATAGCATGACCTCTAAAAAATTATTTAAAATACAAATTTACATCGTTTTGACAATCTATTGTCTCAAAAAAGTGAGCAACAGACTTAAAGAAATCTATTTAAATATTATGTATGAAATTTAAAGATTAAAGTTTGAAGACTCGCTAATAGAAAATATTAAAATAAAGCTTCGTTAAAGATTTGACAGGCTCTTCGTGACTTTGGCTTAACCAATTGAATACTGTTTGCACAAATTTGTGCGTTTCGTTATTTCAATTTCATACAATGCTGTTTCAATTTCAAAAAAATGATTACAACGTATATATGATAACGTATTTATTTATTCACCTCTTCGTCTCTTTTGTTTATCTATGTAATAAACGTATCTCGAGTCTCTCTTTCACTATTTACATACATTCCATCACTAACTGTCGTCCTTCCTATGCACATTCATCAATCCCTAACTTATTTCGACAGTTTTGCTGCTAATGTTTAGCCTTAATATTCTCTCAACTTGTCAATGGTAGGTCAGTGACTCTTTTTTAACAGAAATTTATTATTTATTTTATTGGCATTCGCAATTCACAGTTTGACATATACAGATTTTAGCATTGTGAACACAAAAAAATCATTTTAATAATTGCACTCTATATACCGTTGACTAATAAAATATAAATATTTAAAAAATGTCGTTGTTCTTAATTAACGCAAAAATTCGTGATATTAAATGTGTTTTAATTGGGTCGTATACAGCTTTTTATGAAAACATGAATGATAATTATTTAAGTTCTGACAAAAGTGATTATGTGATTTTGTCATATTTTTGATCGAATTTACCGAATGCTAAGAAAGTTAAGAATGTGAAATTATAATAAATAGTAGGATTTATACATGTGTGTAATAATGTATTAACAAAATGTATTTATATACTGTAAATAATAAATATATTATGTATGATTTATTATTATTATTTAAAAAAATAATCTTGCAATAAGCACATGAAAAACTTGTTATACATATAGCAACAAATATATATGTCAAGGCATAGAATAGTTAGTAATTTAGTGCAATTAATAAATTAAATTAAAATTTTATTAATTTTAGTGACATCTCTTAACAATTAGCAAAACTTAAATATAAATAGATAATCTATAATTTTTCATTACCATCGACAGATGTCTATATTTGGTTTGCTTCAATGCTCTAAATATATTTGTTATATTGCTATTTTCTATATTTAAAATAATTTGATAACAATAATATATTTACAAATATTATTTATACCTAAGAATTAATACCCAAAAATATACTATGGATAATATTTTCTTTATTATTTTAAATAATATTCAGATTATTTTAATTCGATTAAAATGATATTGAATATGAAACATATTTGAAAAAATTCGGTAGAAGTTTGTAAAAAAATATTTTTATTTTAATATTTCTTAATATCTATTATAGAACACTTTTGACCTCTTTATTTATTTTCTGTGATTTTTTTGTTTTATAGGCAATTTTCATTTTAATACCTTTTCAATCTTTACTATTTAAGTTAAGGCTTTTTAATCGAGTATTTTTTTACACAGCTGTTGTTTTAAAACTAGATGACAGTCGAATATTTCGTCTAAAATACATTTTTACTTGATGTTACGTTAGAAGATATTATCAATGGTGCCCGCGTTGCTAAACAACTAAGTGATATAATTAAATAAGGTGAGAGGTTATATATATTTTTTAATTATTCATGTTTTTTATAAATGTTTGTGAAAAGTGTTTTTGTGTCATTTTTTAAATATGTTATCGAATAACATATATTTATAAAATAAATTTAATGTCGACATGCTTTTAGAAGTATGGCAGTTATATTTTCATCAAAAACCGTTAAAACCGATGTACGAGTAAATTTGTACAGAATTGTAGAGTAAAAATATTTTTATTTTGTTTCGGTTTTTTGTAGAATCTTTTTACTTTTTTATATTTTTACAAATATTTTAATTAAGATTAGCAGAGTTTAAATTTTTTTATTTTTAAATCAGGTTGACCAACAAACTTAGCTGAGGCATTTACAAGGTTAAATAACTATATAATTAATAAAATATATTTTATTGAAATTCGGATATTTAGTTGTATTTTAATAATATCAATGGTGTAGTGGCAAAAAAATAAGTACAGGATTGTTATATCTCTTTCTTTAGGGTGATCAATGAGATTTCAGTTTATATGAACCCGAATACGATTAGTGTGATTTCGCAGTGTTTTATTGATGAACATTAAATTTAGTATAAAGAACTTTGGACAGATATTTAACAAATCCTACCGAACACGTTCCGGTTGTAGAAAAATGTAGCAGAATGTCGTTCCGGCCCCATTTCACCACTGAATAATATTAAAAAAGGTAGAAATGACAATTAAAATGTATAAAACCCAATTTTTATTTAAATTTATTCCAAAAAATCACTAGTCTTAGAATATGTCTTCTGCTCATTGATTTTTTAGGGGTATAGAAAATATAAGTAGTTTTTATTTTAATATTTTTTTAAATTTAATTAAAGTTATAAAACATTTTTCCCTTCTCTACTTTTTCTTTAAGATTTATATTTAATAGCTTAACGATTTTATTTATTTTTTAATTGCCGCTATTTTGAAACAAGGTGGCGGATCAGGCTGGCAAACAAAAATAGTCGAGACATTTACAAGGTCTATTAAAAAATGTTTGATGGCGGTCTAATTTAATCGTGTTTTCAAGAACCGTTATATCCTATATAAATAACCTAAAAATTAAAACAAAGATGTGTTTTAAACGATATATTTTATGTCAATTACGATTTTTTTAAATAGCCGCGATTTTAAAACAAAATGTAAGTGTAAGTGGATCTAGAACACGGATTTCGTCCGCGTCATTCCACGGTCACTAACCTATTGTGCCTTTTGAAGACGGTGACAAAATCCTTCGATTCTAAAATTCAGGCCGTTGTAGTCTATATCGACCGATCAAAAAGCATTTGACAAAGTGTGTAATAAGCTACTTTTTCGGAAGTTAAGTATCTTCGGTTTATCAAACGGTTGTTAGCTTTTCTTGAGAAGAAGCGTCTCAATGTTTCACATTCCGAAACAAAGTAAAAGTGCATAAAGGACCATGGATTTTGGAGCGGCACTAGTCACTCGGGTATATCGAATCAAGTATACAAATTGTTTCATTTTAAGATTTTTTCAAATTTCATTCAAAATAATAATATACGAATATTCATTCATATAGTTTAAGATCGGGCTAATAATCGAATATGTGACGAACAAAAATAATTTGTTCTATTATAAGTTTATATTTATTCAACATTGAAAAAATATAATTTGACAGTTGTGAAACGTCTATTTGCTGTTCAAACCAAAACTAACTCAAACAAATTAACTAAACCTCAAACATTATAATAGTTAAAGTTTAGGTTATACCAAGTGCAAGGTATTAAATTTATAGTGCAAAGAGTTAAAAATAAAAATATATATGTATTCAGCACATAAAGATTAATAACCACATTTTTATAATCACGGCTATTGAACAAATTCAAAATAAATACTGATCTTTTCATGTCTATATTGAATAAGTATAATATTTATACTGAGCAAATATTACTGATTAATAAAGCTATGTATACTGATCTAAGTAGTATTAATACTGATAATTACAGTAAAATAATACTGGCCATTCGCTTAATAAATTATTGACATTAAACTATTTAAGTATTGACCAACTAAATATAAGTCTATGATTTAGTCTACCCAAATATGTATTACTAATGTATGGCTTTCTGAATTAGCATTCGCATATATGCATTTAAAATTAAAATTTATGAGCATACTGTATAATTATATTTCAATTAGTTCACACGTATAACGACTTTTTATTACAATACCATTGTATATTTTATTCGATCAACTATTCAAAATGTTATTTAACTTAGTATTTTTGATGTATATTCTTAACCTTATTCCTTTTTACTTATATTTTTATATTAACCAACAAGTATTTAGATATGTATGTATACTTTGAAGGGTGTTATATCATATTAATAAATGCATCGTTCCAATTAATATGTACATAAGTACATACAGCTACACATTCTTTCTACATAGAAAGTTCATAGAGTAAGGACTATATACGGCTTTAATAAACACGCCTTTGTCTTGTCATCGTACACCTAGGGGATTTCATTAACTCCTCAATTTAGCATGCAAGTCCACACAAAGCTAACACGGAGTTCAATTGATACTAGTTAAACGAGGCGAAAACATCAAAGAGCCGCCGAGCGCAAAATCTCAACTAGAACACTATATCGATTTTATGAATATAAATATAATTTAGTCTGTGGTGGAGAAGTAGCAGACACGTGATTATGAAAAAAAGTGAAGGATGTACGTGTGTATCATTAAGCACGTTTTATAAAGTTGCTCAGGGCAGACCAAATTGCCCCAAAGGTAGCACTTTGTCGTACTTGAGAATAAGTGACAGTGGGAAAAATCTTGTCTTTGTCATAAAACAAAACAATGGTGTCACTGTGAATGCAAGCACATGTTTACACAACTTTCATGCTTAGCTTTAAAAAAAGCTTTTTAAATTAATTAAATAAATCACAAATCAGTCACGTTTATATATTTACTTTTGAGTAAATTGCAAAAATAAACATTGTAGCATAAACATTTGCAAAAAAACAGCTGATCTCAGAACAATGGTAGAACGGATTTTAAAAATAAATCATTAAATAGTCGAGTAAGTGTTACAACCAATTTTAAATATCGCCTGCTATATGCTATTTATTTTGTATTGGTAAGAAAATGACATTTTTTTAAGCAACTGTACAGCCAACATGAACCATTTGTATCGACGCATATTGTATTATTAGATGTAGTGTTTATTGCGGTGTTATAATTGACGAAATGGCATCAAGAATCAATTAAAACTATGATTGATAATTTGGCTTAAAAAATTATTAAAATCTATGTAATAGTTAGATAGTTATTGAATGTTATGAATGAGATCGGCGGACAAGGCGCCGCAGATGATCGTATTCCTGACGTGGTCGCCAGAGAAAGTGTTGCTCTCGCCACCGTCACGTTAGTGAACGGTTTCAAAAATTTAAATTTAATTTGGTATTCCCATTCAACTATTTCAATGTATGGCAACAAACTGCAATAGCTCAAGCAGAATATTCATGCTGAAATAATAATTAGGAGCAAAACCCTTGGTTTAATTATGAATACTAATCTAAACAGGTCAATATTTGTCATCAAGTGGAAGGAAAATGTAAAGCATTTTATGGATTTAATAATTTATTGATGATTCTTAAAATAATATTTGTAGGAAGTATAATAATAATTACAAAAGTTATCTGCGTTTTATATCATTCAGCTCTTTCGTACATATGTACATGATATAAAATATCAACGGTCCAAATTATTTACCAATTTAAAAATCAAGTAACTTTTTAAGGTGTAATAAAAAAAGACAAATTTTGTAATTAGCGTGCTATTCGTTATCGAATATGCTCCTTTTTACGTTGTTGCGTGTAAATTGCGCCATTGTTTGTTATGCGCATGTCAATCCATAATTAAATCACATTAGACGCGTACTTTGTGTTTGACTGCCAAAAATTTCACGACGCATTTTGTCACGCTCAATGATTTCTATATTTTAAAAATGCCAGACAAATCATTTTATTGGCATTAAATTCGACGATAAAACTAAAATAATAAGTTCAAAAAAGTAAGGATGTCCAAAATTGCTTCATCGCGTCTTAACATGAAGAATCGTGGTTTATGGTTATGACATTGAAACTTAAGTTCCAATCGTATCAATGAAAGCGTCCTGAAAAGCTAAGACCAAAAATATTTTTTACATATATATAGGTCACATAATATTAAAATTAAAATCAAAAAATTTGTTTTATTTCTATTATAATTTAAAAAAATGAATATTTTAAAACTCAAAATAAATTTTAAAATATGCTGTTTTTAAAGATCAGTTGAAATGCATTGATTTTGTTTGGTACTTGTTTAATATCACGACGTCCACAACATCTCAAATTTAACAGTTGCGAAGCGTACATTTGTGTTCAAAGTAACATATGTTAAAATTATTTTATTTGTGGTTCTCAAGCTGTAGCTGCATAAGACCAAATTTAAAATCATAAAATTTGTTTTATTATTTTATTTATATTTTTTACAAATAACTGATATATTAAAACTCAATATAAATAAAATAAAATAAAAATACTGATTTTGAGGAAAAGTTAAAATAATGCATTTGTTATATACTTGTTTATTATCACAACGTCACGCTAAAATTCAACAGTTGCGAAACGTCCAATTGCTGTTCAAACCTTAACCTAACCTCAACGAATATATTAACGGTATAATGGTTAATTTCTTTAGGTTAGGTTTGGGTGTGAACAGCAAATGGACGTCTCACAACAGTCAAATTTGATAATAAATAAATATCAAAATTTGTGTTTTAGTAAATTAATTTATGAGGGGGCAAATTAATTATGAAAAAAATATTTATTCATTTGGTTATACAATTATAAATGACATTTTTTGAGTGGATTCGCTTCTGAGAGTTATTCGTGGGGTGTTCACTATTCTGAACAACGCTCACTCACTGCCACTCGTTTGCACTCAATCTGTTAAAATATATTATTAATTATTAAAAAATCTGCTAAAACGTATGACTACGCTATTCAGCCGTTATATTGTGGTCATTGTGAAATATGAATAAAATATATATAAATTTTTAACACTATCGTGTTACTGATAACCTACACAGAAGAGGTTTTATTTAGTATACACATTAGATGGTCTGTGTTTGTATATATTAGCAAAAAAGCAGTCCGAAACGTAAAATAAAGGCGGAATTTACTGATCATAGAGCTAAACAAAGATATAAAATACCTGTTACTATACCTCCACAAATATTATTTTTTTATCACAAAAAAGGGTTTGAGTCTTATTCGCTAAATATATTAAATGTAAAATTTATAGAAATTATTCTTTCGCAAGCAAAGTTTTATGCTCAAAATAAATAGTGAATCTGAAAGAAAAATAAAATAATAAGCATTATCTGTGAATTGACTTTTTAATACCATTTTATTGGATTGATAATTATCACTTCATATGATACGATACACTTCCAGTTATAGCATTAATTTTACACAACTTTTGGAAATGAAACGTGTCTTTAAAAAATATTAATTATATTCTAGTGTATGTCCTCTTTTATAAATTATTATAAAAATATATTCTACATAAATCAAAACCACCGAGCTTCAGACATACAAACAAGTCTTTGCTTGAATCATCACAACTTTATTTTCACGCCAATTAAATATACCGTGTTATGGGAGAGTGACGCACGTCACGCCGGCCCACACTTTGACAAGCGCTGGACGCAGTTTTTCGCGACGGCCGGCGTTCAGTTAAGTTTGCTCCGCGGCAAGGGTCGGTCGCCCTTGTAACGACGCGAAAATAACACTGACACGAAACACGCGACACGAATTATATGTAACTGACACAATAAAGTTTTTATAAGTGGATAACAATTTAAAAAAATAATTGTAAAATAATAGATTTAATGTTTATTAAAAATTAAAAAAAGTTTGATTTAATCGAAAAGGAGGAAATGTGTATTGATTGTTTTTTTGCATTTAACTTGTAAGTATCTATATTATTATTAAAAATATAATGTATAATACACAGATCAATGATTTAATACAAATTATAAATTGAATATAAACGGCAAATTATTTTTACAATCTGAATATTATTTATAGTTTATATGATACGATACGATAACTACGAAAACGATTTATACTTCAGAACAAGATAATGAACCTAATTTTATCAGTATATTTAACTGTGACTTGTATTACATTGCATTTAAAATTTATACTGAGCTCAAAATAAATCGCAAATTGTGTAAGTTATAAATATGCGTTATCAAATAATTGTGACTTTGAAGAGCAAAAACAAATTTATTTATTGTACATCAATTGATAATTTGATTTTTTTTTATAAATAACTTATAATAATATTAATTTATCAATGCTATTTTTAGTATTAGTACTAGTTAGGGCAACATTAACATCCATATGATCAAGTAAGAGCATATTCATTTAGTTTAGATAACATATACTTTACTTTTCTTATCTTAAATTAATTATAAAAAATTAAAAATCGAATAATTATTTTATAGTAATTAATAATTGATTAAATATATAACATACACCTATCGATATTAGAATAATAACTTACACAACTTGCCATTGTTTAAATATAGCTTTTTATGGTCTACGTAATGAACTAAATATAACAAACAAATTTACTAACTACATGTATCATCAAAATAAATTTTCTAATTATATCTATAAATGCTTCTGCATAAGCTGCTGGAAATTTCATATACATACCACATATTCACAACGACTCGTGTGTTCTTTCCAACAGTTAGAGGACGAAATGTTTAATTAATTAAAAATTATAAACATTGAAGGAATGTTGCAGTGGTTATTTCAAATATTTTCACGATTTTCTTAGAAGATTATTTCAGAAATTATAAGATGTATGTGAATCTCTAATAAGTGAGGTTAATTTAAAACACAGGAAGTGCGTGAGCTTGTTGGACATAAACCATACTCTAATTTTTCTACCACGGTATTCGCCAAGCTTTTTCAAAAATTAAATTGTCTGCTAAAAATATCCTAGTGGGTCGATCAAATCAGAGAAATTTGGCAAACGTTATAAATGGGTTGAATTTGATTCGTAAAAAATTGAATTTGGAGTGTAAAAGCTGTACCATAATTCGTATACATACATTTTCAATATTTAATCAAGTGGCAAAGATTCAGATATTTGTTTCAAGATAAGCTTATTGCACATCTCTAATTATATATCAAGACCGCCATTTTTTTTATAATGGTTTCCTGTTTATTGCCGTATTATATGCATTTCAATGTTTTCCCCCGTCTGCATTGTAGGATAAGCTTATGTTTATAATGTGATAATATTTATCATCATGCATTATTTTAAATCAATAAATAAACAATTTATTAACCACAATTTATAACACTTATCATCAATATTAATTAAAAGCAGTAAATTTTGATAATAAATATTATTTATTAATTTAATCATTTAAATTAGTTTGAGAAACACTCATTAGATTATGTGATATTTTAAATGCTAATATTACAAATACATTTTTTGTATATTAGGTAATCCCAAAATAAATATCGTTTTTTTAATTTAAGTTTTAACAGTCGGTCGTCTTTTGGCCGTTAACCCTTTGACCGCATATGACTCTTATAGAAGTCATCAAGAAAATCGCCAGTATGCATTGGGCACTTAAAGATGAACCTTGTAATATATTTTTTTATTTAATTTAAGGTTAAAAAACATTTTAATTTATTGAAACAGTCAATACCGGTAATACCGGTTTTGAAAATCCGGTATTATTGCAATCCTTACTTATAATAATAATAAATAATTCATATTTATAATAACACTAAATAAGATGGTTATATAATAATATTTTAAAATCACTATTGGAGAAACTTTGGATTTTATATATCTATAAATAATAATAAGACAGTTCAAAAAATTTACTTATGCATAGCTACACAGTGCTGTAAATCAACCAACGAGAACAGTTTATAGATTATAGAGAGGTGATTAAAAGTTTTGTACACTTATTTTATCGCTCCATTTTAAATTTCAATAAAATTGGATGGTGTCTGAAACATTAAAAAAAATCATATGTATACATATATGACAAATGAAATGTCAAACCAAGAAGTTAAATTCATTAACTGACTTTTCATGATTTTAAATGATAAATCATCTAAAGTAAAAGTAAGTACAAAATACAAACCATGCCAACTCATCTCTCAGAGGTAAATAAGATGAAGATAAAATACAGATAGACGTCGCATATTGCTCCATGGTTTGTCTTCACTTCTATATTATACTATCCTTACCGATGGTATAGACTTCTAATAAGAAAGTATTGGTCAAAGTATATTCAAACCGAATTTTGGTCAATAGGAGGGCGCAAAAACAATTA
This sequence comes from Plectrocnemia conspersa, assembly GCF_051122295.1. Taxonomy (NCBI): domain Eukaryota; kingdom Metazoa; phylum Arthropoda; class Insecta; order Trichoptera; family Polycentropodidae; genus Plectrocnemia; species Plectrocnemia conspersa. The sequence goes on along the minus strand of NW_028277177.1, from coordinate 21,866,528 downwards.
TCACTTTTCAGAAGTCAAAAATTCACGTCAAAAGCAATAAATCGTATCGGCGCCGTTGCAGTGGGAACGCTCGGTAATGAGCGTTCCCACTGCAACTATTTTTTATATCAATATTACGAGCGATTCTCACTCGTAATATTGATATAAAAAATCTGTATATAGATGCTTGATAATCAAGCGTTTTCATCACGATTTAACGATTATATTGCTTTTGACCTGAACTAGAAGTGCACTATATGGCAACACTGAGCAGGAAAGAAAATACAAATTATCAGATAATTCCATTCTCACTTATTGTAAGTCATAATATTGTTATAAAAAGTCCTAAAATGCTCGATTTATAACTTTTAAGATTTTATTGTTTTTGATCTAATAAAGGATTTAATTTGCCCAGAAAAATGCATGTCATTAATATTAAAAATTCTGGCCAATTTTTTCCCTACACCGGAAACATCTAAAATGACGTCCCTGCAATAAGAAATCAGGATAGCATGATACACTTATTATAAAAACACCGATATAAACGCGATTAAAGGGGAACAACACCGAGACCCTAATACAGTCTAATCAAATCTGAATTACATACGTATCTAATCGCAGCGTTGTTCTAGGTGTCTGGGTCTGTCCTAAAACAGGTAGAATTAAGCCACTCAAGAGATTGTGTGCATAAAGACGGTAATGGCCATTTCGGTTCTCACAGGACAGTCGGCCGGCAGATGTGAAGCGGTTAAGGTGGCAGCTCATGCGAGACCGTGGGGTCCGTGTGCCTAAAGTTCCCACAATAAAAAACATTATTGTTTCACAATTTCAGAATTCTCGCCGGAGCTCAACAATGAGACTGCCGCCCCGTGAGACGGTTTACAAATCGACCGAGACGAAGGAAAGTCCAAAAATTTTGTCACCGATTTGCGCAACCCAAATCTGACAAGTCAAACACACCTCAAAAGAACTGGTCCAAATATTGACCTCCATATTTGTTTACTTTTTAAATTATAAATCAGTTCTCTAGCGACTGCCACTTAAAAATGATTTAATGAGAGGGTTGTGTATGCATATTTTTACATAACACATCAATAGCCGGGTTCACTTTAAGGTCTTCGTTTAAAAGGCATGCCACGTATTAATTTTAAAATGCTTTTTCGCATAGATATGATGTTGCAAAAGAAGTATGATCATTGCTGCTTATCTATCAATAAAATTATCTAATATAAATGAATTATAAGCAATAAATTATTTTTAAACATTTAGTTTTTGGAATTATTTTTGGTATAATACTACTTTTAATTGATTAATAATATTCTACTTGTAATCAAAAATTGAGAAAAAAATACTCATAAAACTCAGTTATTTTCTACTATACGATACAAATAGTATACGTAGTAATTTTTAATAAAATATTTTTTATTAAACATGTTAAAAATTGATAAAGTTAAAATATATTGTACGTAATAAACTTCATAAAATTATTTTTATGGGTGTAATTTTAAATTTTATCCCTTATGAAGATTAAAAAGGGAGCTACTCAAATTATCTGAAAAAATATTTTAGATACTTGGATAATTTCCAAATGAGAACAAATATTTTATACAGTGAAAATCTCAATATAGCGAAGCTCACGACCCCGTTAATTCGTTATATTGAATTTAAAGAAGATGAGATTGAAAGATCGTTTTTTGTCCATTTTAAAGGATACTGTAATGAACACAATAAAATTTGTTAAAAAAATGTTTTATAAAAAAAGTTTAAGGGTTGGCGAAACACCTTGAATGTCGCTTGTGAACGCATCAGGCACACGCCAAGTCAAGGACAAATTGAAATATTGTGTCAAATTGTAACGTCATTCTTAAATTCGGATCAAAATATTGATAATTCGTTATAATGGGAATGTCGTTATTTCGGTATTCGTTACAAAGAGATTTCATTGTTAATACCACTTTCAACAGCAGAAACAATCAAGGCAAAGTTAAGAACCAATTTAATTTATTGTAACGTATGCGTTTTTAATAAAATAAATGTGAAATTAATCATAAATAAATAAATCATATCATACTTACGTATAATATGATTTACTTTTTTTTTAAATCATATTTAAAGAACTATATAAATATTTTTAGTTTTACTAATCAATATTCTAATAGTTTTGATATCGAGTAATTTCAATATTCAGTTGTAGTTCCTAATTAAATTAGTATCTTGGTCACAAAGGAAGCTCAATGTTTGGTATTCACAATTAAATAAATTAAAAGGTCGGACTAACGTAGTTCACATGGTCTTTGCTTGTAGCTCGGAGGCTGCAGGTTCCGAACCCCAGCAGCCACACGATTTTTTTATTTATAAAAGTGCGTTATAATTAAAAATCGACCCGAAATGCTAAGTGACATCTATTTATAATAAATTATAATACACACAATAATTTATAATTACTTATATATAGAAGTCATTATATATAGATTTCACTCTGGGTGTTTTAATATCTGATTGACTTACCTTGTTATAGATTTATCCCCGTTGAACTGCATTGAGCTTACTCCCGTCAGATCACAATGAAATTTCAAAAAAAAAACAAAAAATGCTAATACCATTTTTTTTAAATCTGTCAAACACGAAACAAGCACGTCCATTTTGATTACGTAGTTTTACAAATATTTTTAAAACCTTTGTTCGTATTCAGAATGATACAGTATCACTTCGTGCAATAAAATGATAAATAGTACTCCTATTATGTTTATAGCAGAAAATTTTAAAAATGTAACTAGAAACTATTCATAAATTGCTTTCAAATACAAAAGAATTTCATTTATTTGTTTATTTTACATTTGTTTGTTTATTTTTATTACACACATTTTAATTATAAGCAACCTTAAATATACAATAAAATTAATCTATATTATTTATATAGACGTAGTAGTTTTAAAAACCAAATAGTGTCAAAATACAAGAATCACATCAAATGAACAACCTCAAATATACAAGAAAAACATCTATAAAGGTACTTTTATTTCATCTATTTGCATTTTATTGGTAAACTTCTATTCACAAAATATACAGCTTACATCATATTATGTCTCCTTCCCACGTCCTAAGATTCTTCAAAAAAATTTTTTTTTTATAGTCTGATGTATTATTTTTACCTTATTTCCGCAATTTTTCTGTAACTTTCTTTATTGATAATGTTCTCTTATTGCTTTTAGCACATTTAAAAAACACAACCAATATATTTTTACTTGACTTAGTATTATTCATATGAACGTAGTATTTATAGCAACATAATAGTGTGAAAAATTATAAAATATGAGCAACCATATACAATAAAAACAACAAAAAAGTCTAAAAATATTAAATTTAAGCTATTTACATTTTACTGTTAAACTTTTATTCACAAAATATACAGCTTATATAATATATTGTCTTTTTCTTACTTCCCAAAATTCTTCAGAAATTCGCTTAATCAAATTTGTATTCTTTCTTTCTAATTGTTTTTTTACATATCACCTTCCCTTTTTCTTCAACTTTCTTTAATGGTATTCAGCAATTTATCTTTGTGTTCTTGGTACATTTAAAAAATCATAACCAATATATTTTTATTGACTTAGTATTATTTATATGAACGAAGTAGTTATAGTGTCAAAAATTTTTTTTTAATGAGAGACAACATTTGAGCAACCTTAAATATACATACAAGAAAAACATTAAAAAACACTTATATTTAAGCTATTTCCATTTTAATAGTAAAGTTTTATTTAAAGTTTACAGTATATTCTGTCTCTTTCTCACATCCTAAGATTCTTTAGAAATTCGCATAATCAAATTTGGTAGAAAAATTCTAGTCTGATGTATTCTTTATATCTGATTGTATTTTTTCCTATCGCCTTCCATTTTCTTCCAATAGTATTTAAAATTTTCTCTTTGTGCTCTTGTTATATGTAAAAAAAACAACCGATATATTTTAACAAGATTATAACAACCCAATATTTATTTTTCTGAAAAACACATTTTGGATCATTTCATTATATTATATATAATAATTTATGATTTCTGAAAAATTCCCGTCTGATTTATTGTTGTTTTTTTAATTTGCAACTTAAAGAGTAGGCATTTATATATACTTTTTACATTAGAATTTTAAACGATGCTTTTGATTTTTTAAATAAGAAAAGTTTAGGGCTGTATTTTTTGCATTTTTTTTTAATTGCAGCCATTTTAAAACAAAATAGCTGATCAGGCATACGTTTGTTAACATGGTTAAAAAATACAAAATATATTTTTAAGATTTTTACGTTACGATTAAAACTACGGTTACCCGTATCTCAAAACCGTTTTTTTAAATATAAACGTTGTCATTTTTTAAATACTAACAAGTTGCATGTCGATATTATTAAAACTATGATAGTTATCTACTCAAAAGTTGTTACTTCCCGCTGAAATAGCATAAAAACTTTTTTCAAACTTCTTTATCTATGAATTTTTAAAAAAACACGCTTAACCTGTCTATTATTTTTTTTATAAATATTAAAAAAATCCATTTTTTAACAAATTTTATGTCGATATGATTAAAAATACAATAATAGTGTATATTTCTGTAGATCTCATAAAAATGTATATACATATATAGACAAATCTATTCAAGAAACATTATAATTTAATCCAAATTTAAACACCAAAAATATCGATAGCTTTAAGTATAAATTGTTAAAAAAATTCAGTTTTACAAAAAGAAAAAAACATGTATAGTTTACTCTCATTCATTGAAATTAATCAATATTAATCTTGTAATTTTCAAGTGAAAAATATTCATCACTTAATCAACGTAAAATTTATTTTCTGACAGGTCCGCAAAAAAATGGTTATCTTAGACATTTTTTAGTATTGCTTTCAGTGACAATGTAGTTGACAAATGGAGTTAGGCAACTTACACCTAGTCATCGATATAATATATGTCAAGGTGTAAGATGTAAATAAAATATAATTATGTATTAAAAAAATCGGTGTTCTTTTAAAATTATAAAATACTACATTTTTATAAATATGTATGCTATGCATTGTTGTATGTTTATTTGATGCAGCATAATCTAATATTGACACAGTAAGTTCAATGTTTGCAAATTGATTTACATAGATTTTATAACCAATATCGAAAGATTAGCATTAATAGTTTAATATTTTATTAAACGTACTAATTTATAATTATTATATGTGTATATTTAATACATGATCGCGGTGGAGACTGCTGAAATCTTTGTCTGACTCAATCCGTAACTGAACTGGATGAGAGAATTGTACAGAAATAATTTGGCCCACAAATTGAGTTTATAAATACCGCGGACATTTTCTAGACGATGAAATTTCCGTGCGAAACCTATGTTTGGTTCCACTGGTTCACTTTTTTGTACAAAACACACTTCAAACATGTTTGTTAATTACATAATTTAATAACACACGCCGCATGTATGTAAACTGAGTATTAATTACCTTCGGCGACGCTCGGGGAATCGATCGATTTTTTTTCGTATTTTGTAACACTGACAGACGTGACGATTATTATTGATAACTTAGTTTTGACAATTTGTGATGTTTACGACGATACTAAACAATATATAATTTTTAGAGGCGCAATGTGGGATGTGTTCGATTTTAAAAATGTTTATGAAAACGTGCGCATTAAGAGCGATTGTTTAGAAAACGTGTTGCATGTTTTTACATTAAGATCGCAGCCGGAGACTAGGAGGATAGTTTTTAAAAATACTAGAATATTATATAAGATTGTTATAAATATCTTATATGTTATTAAGTGTATCAGTGCCGATATCATAGTAAGCTTTATTAAAAATAAACATGTGGATTCATCCTTTTCCTCATTAACTAAGGATGACTTTGAGAATGTTTTCTTTTGAAACGCTTAAGCATAGTAGATTCATTTTGCCTTCTACATTAGATTTATTGCTAGTATATGTAAAGGATAACATACATACTATATTTCTTATATACAATTGCAATTAATATATATTATTTTTATTATACACAATAATATTGCAGTATTTGTTTCAATTTCTATCTTGTTCAATATCAAGGGCGCTATGAAGTAAACATACGGTTATGAAAAAAATAACATAATGGCTAAAAATAAAACGTTCTTTTAAAATACCAATATACAAAATCAATTGTATTTTAAGGATAAGATAACACAGTGCCTTCACATATTTAGTACTATTCTTAAAAGTGTCCTTCTGTTTATCTGGTTAATTAATATAATCCTTAAATAAATTTAGATTACAATGTCTCAAGCGAAGCATCTAAATCAGAATAACATATTTATTTATTCTTCTTATGCTTAATGTGGCACATTTATGCAATTTAATATAAATAATTGTAAATCTAAAATTATCAAGTACTTACAGTATATATTTTTGAACGAATTATTTGTTTATTAAACCTTTAAATTACCATAAATTATTATTTGTGGTAAGATAAACTTTGTTGTTATTATTTAATCCATTGAAAAATGTTTTCCATGTGTGTGTATCCGTAAACACCAGGTGTGTTGAGCTCTGGAATCCAGTGGATGCGAAGAGAGAAGCTGCGACTTCTGTGTTTCTAATTTCTCGACTGTTTTAATACCCGTATTTGAGGTACAAGCAATACATTATATATCGCCTTGGTGCAAATTGCAATAACAAGCACGGGTATTGATTGATCCAATTCTGTTAAATCTAAATTATCTACATTACTATTACTCACATTCTCATAGACATCAGTATATCTAAACAAGCGATTCTCTAATTCTTTGGCAACTGTTTTATTGCGGTTTTGCTTGAATAAGAAAAAAAATGTTCGCTTTAAACAAGAGTGAAATTGTACTTTTGTATCGTTGCTTTTCTATACTGTATTTATATCAGGAGCTACGATGAGATATATTCTCTTTCGCTCCCTTGTGTGGCAAGTGACGAGAGTGAGTGAGAAGAAGCGGGCGTGCTGAACGCACGTAACGCACGCCCTTATCTCTCACTCACTCTCGTTACTTAAGACGCGAGCGAGCGAAAGATAATATATCTCACCGTACGCGCCTGATTAATATCGTACATATAAACACAAATATTAATTTTGATATGATTATTAGAATTATTTTTACTCATTTTTTTACCGCCGATTCAATTGGTTCTGTTATCATTAAAATTTATTCTAAAGCTCGTACGTATTCTTATTTAATTTAGTCTGCTCCAATTTAATACAGCGATATATTCATGGAATTTTTGACTAAAAAAAATCTTCTTATCAATAAAATTAGGGAATTTCATCGCCTATCATTAATTAATATGTATTTCCCTCTTGGTCTTTACCATTATTCTATACAATTTGATTTTTGACCATATGTTTTTTTGCCAAATCTCACAAGTTTAAAATGAATATTTCGATCAATATAAAACGCATTATTTTTATTTTGAGGGTAAACTTTATTTTCCGTATTTTTATTGTCAGTATCGATTTCTTCACCAAAATCTTCTTCATTTGAGATTTAAGGATTTGTATCAATTTGATTATAAAAAACTTTAACAATCTTTAACAAAACTTTGACAATTTATAAGTAAAAATATTTATGACATATCCTTTCATTCCTAAACAAGTAATTTTAATAACCGTTAAAATTACTAATTAGCCCTTTACACTCAGCATAACAGATTTCATCAATTCATTTGTAAAAAACAGAAAAATACATCATCATACAATAATTAAAAAATAATTATTTACAGCAGTTTGATACCTATAACGTACCCCTTTCATAAATTTAATTAGATGAACACCTGTTATTCTACAAACACAAGGGTTACACGATCGTTTCGCAGGTGTAGTTTTTTAACACACATTCATCATTACGCTATTTCACTATAATATAAATATTAAACTAATAATAATTACATATTTTAGTGAGTAGTTGCATGATGTGCGTGTAAACTTTTGTGTATAAATTTTATAGCCATCATTCTCGTGATCAAAGTTGACCTGAATAAACATTAAAAATTTATAATAATGTGCACAATGTGTCCTCGGTTGTTTACTCCAACCCCGTAATTACTCTGTCATTTTTCCATATTCCATATCTTCGCAACAAATCTGAAACAACTTACTAGCGCCACGTCAAAGAAAACTTTGTTACTATAAATACATTTGCATTTGGCGCCACAGTCGGCCGAGATCGTATTTACAATAATTCTTTTATAAATACGACTGAGCGGTATAAAGACGTCGATTAACGGCTATGACCGAAAAAAAGCTCTCAGTCTGATTTACATGGTGCAGAAAAGTGTGATTTATGTTATACAGTTAGAATTATATGGAGTAAATCTAGGTCTCGGACAATTCGTAGTTATTTTTTAGTTCAAGTTTAATTTCCCTATGGTTTTTAATTTCAATAATTATTTAGACAAGCAAGTTTCTATTCTAATTAACATACATTGTTAGGCTACTATTTTATCAATATAAAACAGTTAATAGCATATAGAACATAAAACAGTTGATAACTACTTTAAATCGTTATATGCTTGATTCTTATAATATATTAAAGTCGCATAGTGTATGTAGTATGTTCGTTAACAATTTTTACATACGGTTATAGTATTTTATTCGTGCTGAAAATTGAAAAATTTGCGTTAACACAGTCAGTTCGAGAGCTATCCATTATTATTCATTATTGAGAAAGAGATAACATTTTGAGTTTACACACACGATACGAATATACGTTCGATATACTTCTGTTTATATTTTGCACAAATTTATAGAAATCTAAATCATCACTATATTTTTACTATTTATCAATCAATTGTTGTAACGATAAGTATATCGAACTTATATCGTGTGCTTTAGAGCTAATAGTAGAGGCGTAAACTCAAACATGCCATCTCTTTCTCAATTATGATGAAATGGATAGCTCTCGAACTGACTATGATAATGCAAATATAGTATATATAATTCAGGCCATTCTGCGATCGTTTTTTTTTAATAATTCGATTTCATTAAGATGCATTGAATTTTATTAAATTACATGCATTTTTCTGTAGTGCCGTCGCTGTGGAAACGTTCGGTTATTTAGTGTACATGTCATGTCATGTCATTTTTTTACAATCTTGGATTTTCAATAAGTTAGAATCAAATGAAGCACATATAAAATGAATTTCGACCATAAGGAGAGCCCAAAAAACAATTATCCCTTCTCAGAAGTCAAAAATCCATGTCAAAAGCGTTTTTTTTTTATTTTGACGTAAATTTTTAACTTCTGAGAAGTGATAATTGTTTTTGTGCCTTTCTATTAACCAAAATTCGGTCTGAATATACTTTGACCAGTACTCTAATATCATAAATCCGTAATATTATGGGTAAGGATAGCTATTATAATTTTACAACATAGTTTAATATCCAAGTTCAGACAAACTATAAAGCAATATTGAGATGCCTCGTCTGTCTGTATTTTTTCCGCTTATTTTCCCCCTAAGAGTTGAGTTGATAAAGTTTATATTTTAGAATTGACCTAATAAAGGTTTAAAATTGTAATTAGTCTTAGAACTTTCATTAGGTCAAGTTTTGTGTAGGTTAGGTTTGGGTTTGGACAGCAAATTTACGTTTCGCAACTGCCAAATTGAGTTTCAGAGTCATTTTAGAACAGCATATAATTTCACTAACGCCGATCAGGTTAATTATATTTTCACTAGTAGAAATTTATATCTACTGATTAAAAAGTACTTGAACTTTATTAGTGAAAATTTTACTTTACTTAAAAATACAACCATTTATTCACATGTAAATAAATAATGATAAGTATGTAAATGTATATATATATATATATATATTACTATATGTAGAAAAGCTGAATTCATATAATTTTACTAGCACCTGTTGGATAAATTAAATTTTCATTGATTAAAATATATATCTACCAGTGAAAATGTATTCCGATATGATTTCACTGAAATGACTTATTTTTAAAAATATTTTCGTGATAGATTTGAGACTGCTTGTTTTAGATTTTCTTTTAGAGATAACCCGAAAATGTCTGATTTGGGATTAGAGACGTCATTTCTGCTTTTTCCAGGGGAGGGGGTCTGAAAAGTTGGCCAGTCAGTTATTGTTTCTTTTTTAATATTTTCGTTTCTTTCTAATTCATAAATAAATATTTCATTAAATGACGTGCATTTTTCTGGCCAAATTCAGGAGGGTGCAAATGAGGTCCCTAAATTTGCACCCTATTATAAATTTGCTGCAGCTGCTGTACATTTCACACCAAGAAAATTTTTCAAAATATGCTAAGCCTATTCTCCTGAAAATATGCTAAGACATCCTGAAAATTTATTACTTAAAAAAAATCCTCTATGTATATTACCCCGTTGTAACGTATTAGGCTTATCCTAGTTAATGTATGTAATGTATTTCCTGGTATGTAATGTATTTTTTTTTACCATGTAATGGTAGTTAGAGGCATTTTAATTACAGAGAACATATCATATCTTACCTAATTCTTATGCATATTTACTTTCCCTATGATTATTTTTAATAATAAATTATATGCGTAGACCTACTAAAGCATATTAAATATATAGGTTAACTCATTATAGTATGATATATGCGGCTCCTATACTAAAGTGCAGTTAACATGTTATTAACAGCATATTTAAAATAGCACACTAAACTTAATATTCATGCTTTGGGGCTACAATTATCAATTCGATAAGTGCTGGCTATACTAAAAGCAACATAGTCAAACTTATATATAAATTTGACGCTATCGCCGACGAATTAGATCACAAACTGAAAGAACATGAATGAACTCAGATCTGAGTCGTTGCCAGCATATTTATTATGAAATGTAAGTGCCATCGTCTAGCTAACACAATCGTTAGCGAATACCGACAGTCTTCGCCTATGAAGATCACCAGACCTCTCGTCGTTGACCTTCGATTAGTAAATATTCTGGTCATTCTTCGAAATGTGCATTTTGCTGGCACTGATCGCTCGCCTTGTGCAAGTGCACTTTTTACGACCCTGCAGCTCGGTTTATTAAGGCTGTTCTTATTTTAACTCTTGCGTGTTTATCGTTCTTAACTGTACCGCAGAATCTTTGAAGCTTCGGATTCAATACGGACTTCCCTGTCATCTTAGAAGGATATAGAAACGTTTTGTAAACTCAAACATATGTGCATTTAGAAACACGTGTGACATTACTAAGTAAATATGTTGTAAATGTTTATATAATAAATTATAAATAAGATTTGTTGGAGTTATCGGGTATACATTTTTATTTTATTTTACCGCAACAGCATTATTCAATTGTTGGTTTGTCTTTCAATTGGGTGTTTGAGTTTTATTGTTTGTCTGCGGTTTAAACCACAACAACACCAGATTATGTGATAAAAAGGTTTTTAATAAAAACCGAATATTTCCATTACTTGTAATACTTCAATCATGCATTTTATTAGGCTTCGTGTTTGTAAATATATAAATATTTATTTTTACTAATATTAATATAAAAAAAATAGCTTTTAATACAGTGGGGGCCACCTAAATAAGACACTCGCGAAGCTTTGTCAAAATGCGATGTAAAGTGCAAATTTTACATAAAATTGTTAAACTTTTTTAACTTTTTATTTTTTATCTAGATAATCTACATAATAGTGTATAATACTATGTTATAATAAATATTTAAAATGTTTATTTTCAATTTAAAATTAAATTTATAAAATTTATAGTAAAATTCACCTGTATGCGAGATACATATGAGTGTATCCTAAAAATTCAAAAACATATAAAAAAAATAAAGATAAAATAAAAATACCATTAATATTTTGTAGTGTGACCTTTTGTCCTTATAATAAATAGCCCTACAACGGTTAGGCATTGACTCGATTAATTGCTGGTATTTGCGGCAGGAATCAGTTCCCACTCGTTTTTTACAATTGAATATATTTATTTTAAATTTGTGACAAATTAATTTTTAATTTTGTGTTTTAAATGTCTCTATAAGTATTAAATAATGTTTAGATTGCCATTCCAAAACATCCATAATATTGTCTGTGAACGACTTTTTGGCCCTGCGTGAAATATGTTTCGGGTCATTGTCCTGTTGATAAGCAGGACAATTGAACTTGGATTCATCACTAAACAAAACAGTTAAAATGATTTTTAATAAAATTAACGCGTAATATGCAATTGTTTTATTTCACTAATGCTTTACGCCGAGCAAACCTGTGAAAACCAAGGTTTTCACAGATTTTATTTGTTTCAAAGGGTTTTAACGCATTATATATTTGACATCTTGATATTCTATTATTATTTGCACTGACCAACCTTTATCATTTTTTAAATGCACAATTAGTTCTCGTTTTTTAGGATCACAATGTGCACTTTTCCCTATAATAAATTTGTTATTTAATTAAAATTATATTCTAGGTAAATACACTATTTATTATTAATTTTAATTATTTTAATTAATCCTTATAATGAAGGAAATCGATATCACGGCGTTCGAAATGAAAATAAAAGCAAAAACTATCCATTAGACAATGATTCCCTTTGAATAGTGACCATGTGTACAATGTGACTTCTCAGAAAGGCAAGGGTAATAAATCTCGGGTATAGGGGATGCATCAGTAGCGAGTCAAACTGTTCATTGAGTGTCGCATTTTTTCCAATCCCATATTTTGTTACGCAGTCATTAAACATTAACGTGCCAAACAATGATTTTGTAAAAAGTGTCTTATTTAAGTGGCCGCCACTGTACATACTATATTATTATACGTGTTATTTATCCCAATTCTAAATACATTTTTTTTTTTTTTTTTTAGAAGTATATATTTAGGAAAGATTTAAGGTCATTGATATATATAAAACACTAAAAAATCATAAAGTTAAATTTATAAAAATTTATATTATTATAAAAAAAATATTAAATATACATACATTACATATATATTTATTTAATTATTGTAACATAAACAATACTTCGGACAAATAACTAATGCATGGTAATTGTAGACTTCAGCTCAGATCTGTATGTATATTAATAGAGCATATATAAGTTCATAGGCATTCTGGTTTCTCAATGTTTTTCGTTTCTCGAAAAATGAGAATTCTGATTTTCACTTCTCGATTTTCTCGATAAATTTTGATAAATAAAAATATATGCAATATTACAGTATATTATTGTAGATATCTTTATATTTTTAATAAACAGAGAGCTGAATGATCGTTGAAGTAAACAAACTTCAATAGGATGATGATTTATAATAATGGACGGATCGATCCACTTTGATTGATTACAGAGCGTCGAGTTACGCATAAATTTCGTCATATTTATACCAAAATCGTACAGAAAATTCGCAATAACAGCTGTTGCTACTTTACAATTTTATTATTTCAAACAATATTAAAATAAATAAGCCTTTGGATTATTGAAAAACGAGATTTAAGTTCGTCGACAGGCATATTTTATAACGTAACTCTGTGGAAAGCCCGATACATTTTTGCAACCGATCTATTCCCACGCGAAGCAGTTCTTCCTATCTGATTATTTGTGTAATTTTTAGATTACCAAAACCAATAGAATAATTGAGAAAATCATATACAATTTTTCGCCATTTAAATACGTAATTAAAAGCTTTCAAGAAACCATGCATATTTCCAAACATCTGGCAAGGACCCATTCTTTTTTATGCAGCAGTATAAAAATTGTGACCGTTGTAAAGCATTTAAAAGTATCCGTATAATTTAATTTTGAACAAAATAAAAACAGATTTCTCGAAAAATGAGAAATTTTTATTTTGCATTTTTTTTATTTAACATAATATTTTTTTTTAATAATTTGAAAAAATCTATAAGAGTTTTTTTCTTAAAGCTCAATAATTGTGATTTACTTTCAAATAATATATAGATTTCCATACAAAATAGCTGCGCTGCTTGAACTTTAAATTCAAATTATATTGTAATATTGTAATTGAATAAGAAATTTCTTATGGCAAAAATGGGGAGGTTTATAACTTGCTAAAATCATAAGCCAAATATTATAGTTATCTATAAAGTAACTGTTGATTTGACAAACTATTTAGAGAAATAAAATATTTTGCTGAAAATATTTATTTATTTTATAGTTTTAGTACTAAAGTATTACATATTTTATTTTTTATATTGCTGAAATAGCTCATTATTAGATACTTTATACCTAATATGTATGATCTAGCTCGATATGAATTATTTATCACAATATTCACCCATGAGATTAGGAAAATTTAAAAAAATCTAATCTGTGATGATCAATCGGAATTATTTTTATATAATTATCACTAATTCTAATCCATCAGACACGAAATAAAGTGAAATACTCAAAGGTTCAGTGGGATTCGAGCCCAGGTCTTTCGAGTATTAGTTACAGACTTGACTTCTATGTATCCAACGTGGGCGTAAATAAGTTGCCAACTCAATTAAATATTAGCTCGATAAATTCAACTAATTTGTTTTGATTCGCTGATAATTTTATGACCAACTCATTTTACAAATAGCTTATTAACTCATCTAAATCAGCGCTATCCAACCCGCGGTCCGCAAAACAAGTTTGTCGCTATTAATAAAAACATATTTGACACAGTTCTGAATATATTTTTATTGGTAGTAGCTACGTATTATTGTTTACTTCATTTCACTTAAGTCTATTCGTATAAATGACTTTTTCTTTATGTAATTTGATAAAATATAAAAAATTCTAACGGACACAGGGCAAAACCAAAAAATACATTATTAATTACAACATCACAAAAGTAATAAATGTATTTTTTGTAAACTATGAAACGTAAAGTGTCCTGAAAATTGTTATTCACGCCCAACGCGTATATATATAATTTTATACCATATAAAATGTTATTTACATTCTTAAATATTAAAAACCGTCAATGTTAGTAAAACATAAAAATATTTTAGATGTTCATGATCATGATGTTTAAATAGTTTATGATAATTTGATGCTCATTAAAAAAAACTTTATGAAAAGCCAATAATATCTATTAATACTTTAAAATTACTAAATGGTGGTTTATTATACATTCAAATATGAAATTTACTAAAACACTTCTGATGTGTAGTGTAGTTATAATCGTTTTAATTCATTTAATACCTTCCCGACAACACACAATTAATAAAATTACAAAACAAATAATTACATCTGACCTAGTTTATATAATACTATACACCTGAAAGTCTCAAACCGTTTCCGAGAAAACCGATCTCGGCGCGTGACGTAGCTGTCGCGAAAGCTTTTCTCCAAAGTCAAGTCGCATCAAAGTTAATGGCTGACTGACACTCAACAAATTTTATACAAAAAATTCCTCACCCTTTCGATCTCTTACCTTCAAAAATATAATTGTACAGATAACTATTACACCTAATTTACTTTCAATGAAAAAACTTTCAATTTATCCCCTTTTGTATATGAGGGAGAAATATTACGTATGTATAAACAAAGATCTAAATGCCGGGTTGAACGACACCCGTGATAAATGATTAAGTGCCAACTAGCGTTTATTTCTGAACCACCGTGTAGCATTCGGAACGCCGAGCGACCGAAAAACATTTGAGTGAAAATAATTTCGGCAATAAAACGTGTGAGTAATGTTGAAAAATTATGTCTCATTTTTTTTCAGGATGACAACACCGAATCAGCGGATTTGACGTTTCACGGGTCGAATCATGCCCGAAAATATTAGCGCTATTGCCAAAAAGTATACGACGCAGTAAAGTGTCAGTGTGTGGGTGAGCTTCGAAAAGATGAAGAAGATGCAAGTTTTGAGCATCACCTTGCTGCTGGTGTTGGCAGCCCTGTTTTCTAATGTCAACGCCGATCAAGGTGAGAATTTTATTTTATTATCTATTGAATAACAAAAAAAATGTTTAAAAACATTTAAAAATTGTTTACATCAGTAACTAAAATATTGATTAGTTGTATTCGCTTTATTTAAGAAAAATTAATTATATTTTTTTATAATGGCAACTCTGACGATCACCAGCGTTCTTAAGCCAGTAGAGACTAATACCGTCTAAATAATAACAATCAACTAGATATTAGTTATGTAAAATTCAAAAATATATATTCTCATTGTGGCCAATTTAATATCAAGTTTAATATTTAAATTCTGCGCTGCGCAGCCAAACGACTTATAATGAATATATGTATTTTATAAATATATTAACAAGCCGAAGTGAAGTGGAACGTTCCATTAGAAGTAAAAAAGTGATACTTAGAAAGTTTTTTTTCTATGGCTATTTTGGCCGAGCTCGTTATTCTCCGAGCGGTGGTGGAGAAGCTGGCGCGGGGATGTTGTCCATGGAAGATCCTCAGAGGTCTTGTAGGTAGCGTGGCAGCGCGATTCCTCTTTGCTACGGTTCTTGTATGGTGAAGTCCTCACAGGATATGAGCGTCCATGACAGTATGTTGTCCGCGGACGTCGGGAGTCTGCTGGTCTCTTCGAGTTTTTGGGTGACTGCTTGTGACTATATTCTCCTCATCGGAATCTAGGCTTAAGTAACTGACCAATCACAATTACGCAATCGATGCACTTGCTTCTTAAAATCAACGAAATAAGTTTTCGCCTTTATAAAGTGACATTTGCTTGGTGGGTATTTCCGAGGTGAATTGCGTATGTGTAACGGGATTGTTGTGGCCTTACGGTGCTATATTGTTTTCTATGACCGTTTCTTAACAAAGAAATATTCATTCAATGCATTGGAGAATCCATGCGTGTTATTTATGAGGAACCCTTCAGTTCAGGTCGTAACACTTTGTGTGGTCCCATCATTTACGATATTGTCTTGTTTCCTTGTTGAAAGATGATCATTTTGGTCGCAATAAATAAGCGCGAGTTTTAAGAATGAGACCCCACAATATAATTAAAGTATTATACATATTTTAATAATAATTTTCGGGGTATTTGAATGCTTGGGTTTTGCTAATCACTATAGTGAAACATGCCAGCTTTACTCGGATTATTTTTACCGATATTGATTGTTTTGTTTATCGGTAATACTGGTATTATTGCAATCCCTAATCGAAGTGCATTAATTGACAATTTTAACAAAATCAAAAGAAACTATTTAAAAAAAAATATTTCCTACACAGAAAGAATTTTTAATTTATCAATTTAATGAATCTTTCTCTTTGCTTTTATAGCATTTTTATTTACATTGATGGAGAGTATTTATAAAGAACAATGGCTATAATAAGGCATCGTTTGCGTTAAGTTTTATAATATGCAATTATTAAAAAAGTATGTATATTAAGAAAGTTAACATTTGTCAATTAAGGCCAAAATACCATAATTTTGTAAACCTAACGTGTTCACTAACATGTTTAATTTATAAGGTCAGAACATTTTTATCGTTCGACAACGTTAAAGCTCACGCAACTAAAATAATAATAAAAACGATAGAGTGTTACACTTTAAATATAAATATATAATAACTTTATTATATTCATAAAATAGTTATCATCTCATATGACCGTGACGAATGATATTTTTGTTTTATAGAAACAATCGATAGCATAAATAGGTCGTTAAAAATTTCACCATAAAGCAACGAACTTGTATTATATTAAACCACGTGTTAGACACGTCCATGAGAATTTTGCGGTTTAACTGGAACCATTTCGTCGGAAATGAATTTTATCGTGGCGCTTGAATCCTCAAAATCACTTAAATAGTCAACAATATGACTAAACAGGATTGTGACACATTTTAATACTAGTTATTTTCTTGTGGGAATATTTCAGATAATAACTCATAACGTATGCGAATGTGACAACAAGCTTATATTGATATTTTTTATGTAATAATTGTAGATGAATCATTTCAATTCAATTGTGATTGCAACATTCGGCACGTAAACATACAAAGCTTTACCCCAATCAACCTGAAGTAGTTTATAAAATAGAGAATAGAAAATAATTAAGCTTTCCAGTCAAACACTTGACTGACCCTGATTTCAATTTCACTTTCGCCCGCGCCGAAACGTTTTAGTTTAGACACTCACGCGTAATATGTCTAACTACATACATATTTACGTTACAGAATTTGCAGCTAGAGCACGTGAGCTTTCTATATATTCCACTCGAAGCAATAATTATTGCGTATTGCATAATCGACCAGTTCCAATACGACGACCTCTATCCAGCGCCAAACGTTTATTTTGGATCCTTTAAAACGGATGTTGGATAATTTTATCTTTGACAATAAAGTAATACAAAAATATGATATTCATACGCATAGCTTATTTTCGACCCAGATGAGTCGTTCTATAAAACGATTTAATATCCACACAGCATTTCTATTTTTATATGTAGAGAGAAACATACCTACTCATTAATAGTCGTGTGGGACATTTCCGATTTTTCGACCACAACGCACGTGATTCGGTTCCGCACCTCAATTAGATAACTGTTGCAATTTTCACATTTATTTGTATCCTTTTGATTAAAAAATAGATATTAAATATATTTTATTTCGAATTAGGCTTATTGCTTTGTATTAAGATTACATAAATACCTAATTTCAGACTAAAACAATTCGTGTGATTCAGTGCCATTAAGAACGAATTAATAAACTTGTTTCTCACATTATTTTCACAGTCAATTAAATATTTTTATCTATATAAAATAATATATTTACTAAGTAATTAATTAATTGAGTATAGAATAAGTCATTAGATTTAGACATTTGGACAATTAATTTATAAAAACGTACAAAAATCTTACTTGTAAAATATAAACATATATCTAAATTATTTCATTAACTTATCTTAGAACACTTTTTATCATACAAGCTACAACCTAGCTTGATATTTATCCAAAAGATAAATAATATAAACTGTGAAAACATTAACTACAATCTCAAAGGCACAAGAAAAATTAAAAAAAAGGGTCTGAGAAATTTGTACCCATGACCTAAAACTTACATACAAATGTTCTTAAAACTTCTTTATATCTACTACAATGTGCTATTTTTAATTTAATAACTAATCTTTTGTACATTCTTAAGGCACTTTTTATGCATGTACTAAAAGTTTTACTAGAAACCCTTCAAATTTCCTATCGAGTAAATTTTAAATACTTGTTTTTCAACTTATTAAACTACATGTAATAAATCGAACACTAAACAGATGTTATGAACACAAAAATGAATACGATTCTCAAGCTTCAATCTAAATGTCAGCCATAAAGAATTCTAGCACCTCAAACATCATTAAACGTTGTAATAAAACCCAATTTTATAGTCGATCATCTCCTAATCAAATGTGTATGTACATAAACAGTTTTTTTAGTTTGTTATATGCATAAATTATAAGCGTTTATTTGGAAATATATTTATTTTTTGTAAAACCAAGTAAATAAAGGGCCCTGAATCTTCTATTTTTTTAACTATCTATGTATACTAGTTAGTAATGAAACTTTAACTTAAACTGCAAAGCTTGCTGACGAATCACAATCATCACAATCGTCAATTTGTGCAACGGGAATATTGTGACCTTACGGTGATATATTGTTTCCCGTGACCGTTTTGCAACAAAGAAATATTCTGTCAATGCACCGGAGATTCCTTGCGTGTTGTTTATGTGAAACCCTTTTTTCTAGTCGTAACAAGGGTATTTGTGCGGTCTCATCCTTTACACTATTGTCTAGTTTATCCTTATTGATTACATAATTAATAAGTGACACGCGCTCTGCACAACGAAGTCGAGCATCCTCCACTGTCACTATCAATTTAAAGAGCAATAGAGTTGTAGTCGTTTTTTTAATGTTTTCATTGGACTCACCCCCGTATAGATATTGTTTTTTTATTGAAATTTTATATCTTTCACTTTTGACGCAGTCATCTCGTTAGCCACCCAATTTCAAGCATCAGACGCGGCAATTGAAATGAACCAATTTCTAAAACGATCCATTTACACCCTCGAAGTAGCGCTTTTATCCCTTTAGCGCTGACTGCAAATCCCTTTGTCCGCTAAATGTTGTACGAGCTTTAATTAATTCACTTTTGGTCACGCGCCAAATAATACAACCGTCAACCTTGGGCATAATCGATTTTTTTCCGGCCATACATCTCGATTAAATATAACAACATTTTTTTTTATTTTCATCGCAATCCTTGCATCTGATGTGTGCGCAACGGCGAAAGTAGAAGTTCGCACGTAACGCCCTCAAAAATGTACGCAAGCTTTATCTGATTTTTACACACAATGTGCCATAAGCGCGATTATAAAACAAAAGCAATAATAATGAAACCGCAAAATTTATCTGAGACAAAGAAATAAATCAAATCTAAACACAAATATATCGGACGTTACGCATTATTTATTATAGCACATATTTTTAATTATAGTCTTAATTTAATCTGTCATCAAAAATTAATAATCTTACTCCTAATTTTAAAATATATTATAAAAAGGAAATAGAATTAATATTGAAAATACAGAGAAAAATTAACGTTTTCAAAATAGATCAGTGCGTAGACCACAAGAATAACTCACATAAGCATGGCTACATTACAAAATTATAATAATAAATTATTGACATGCGTTAGTTAGATATTGTTTTAATGAATATAAATAACCACAACAAGCTAGAAATCGGTCATTCGTATAAAAATGTGGTTGGTCTGAATATATATTTTTAAAAAAAACATTAATTTTTGTGACAGCTGATTTTACCAATTCTTTTCCCCTTCCAATATGCGATGAAAATACTTCTTGAGATTTTTAAGTTTAAAAAATAATAATTCTACTTCTAATTCACATTCGTAATTAAATTAAAAAATATTAATCTTATATTAAAAATAGATTGGCTCGAATTTCAATTGTTTTCTCAGTCGATTTATCGGACAAAATTAAATAATATTTATTTGTTAGTTTTTGAAAAAAAAAACTGTTTTTCTCTCTCTTAATTTTGATGCTCTATTTGGAGCTTAATTGATTTATAACTTGATTTTCGATGGAAATGCAATTGTAAAGAGTAAGAAGATCCCAAATTTATCCTTAGTCAAAAATAATAATCTATATATGTATTCTAGAACTTCATAACTTTGGTTCGTATGTGATTAGGATATAAATATATTTAATTTTTACGAAGTCGGGTCTTAAACCTGCAACCTCAGAGTTACTAGTCTGAGACGTAACGGACTACGCTATTACGTCCTTAATTAGAGAAAACCCTGTAAATTAAACCATATTTATTTTACTAATATCCTTCTGATAAAACATGACAGATAAGTACAATGCGTTACAAGTAGGGATTCCAATCCCGGGCCAAAATTTTGATCCCGGGATTTCGGTATTGCAATTAGTCGATCCCGGGATCCCGGGACCAGTCCCGGGATAATTTTCATGTTATTTTATCGATAAAAATAATTTGAAATGAATAATACAATAATTTTTTACATCTATTTTTTATAACGTACAATGTATAAAGTACGTATAATTTTAGTCTTGGACTTAAAATAGAAAATAATATAATAAAAATAAAAAAGGGAAGGTCTTATATATTTATTTAAGAAGAAAAAAATGAACTTTTGACAATGTATGTACATACCGTCTTTTTCCGAAAATAAGACATCCTCCGAAAATAAGCCCTAGCGTGATTTTCAGGAGTTTTTGGAATATAAGCCCTCCCCCGAAAATAAGCCCTAGTTAAAATAAAATGAACGCCAACATGTGGCGATTGAAATTGATTAGTTATGACTTTGTTTCAAAAGAAAATGAAATGACTGTATTTGAATAAATTTGAAATAAATGTAAAATTCCTATATAAAAATAAATAATAATCGAAAATATATAAATTTACTTATTGTACGTGAAAAGTAAGCCCTCCCCCGATAATAAGATCTAGCTCATATTTCGGACCAAAAAAGAAAGTAAGACAGTGTCTTATATTCGGAAAAAGATGGTATGTACATTCATAGACACAATTAATTGAAAACATTATTTTGAATAAAACTCACGAAGTAACATCAAAGCATCAAGTGTTTTATCATTTAGCCTTGATCTGATTTTGGTTCCTAAGCAGCCTGCTGCTGAAAAGCACGTTCAGACTCACAGCTTCAAAGATTCACAGATGACACGTGCAACTCGCGCAAGTTTGTACACGAAATATAACGATGTTGTCAATAATAATTTGATTGTGCTTGATAAATCAACCAATCCGAAAAATTCGGGATTATGTTTTATAATCCCGGGACTCATCGGGTATTGAAAATCGTCCGGGATCCCGGGATCCCGGGATTCGGGATCCCGGGATTGGAATCCCTAGTTACAAGTTAACAAACAAAAATTAGACTGAAACTGAATTATTTTAATTACAAAATAACACCATTTAGTTGAGAGGCGATTTTTTCTAATTCTGTATTTTTAAGAATCCTGTTGCGGAAATTGCACCCACGGCTTTATATTCTCAATCTCAACTTACCGATAATTGTATACTTCAATTTTTGCTATTTATAAATAAATATAATAATATTTATTTTTTTATACAGCAACATTTACTCTGGCGCGCGTAATTTAAGCAATGAGCGCTCGAACATTAGTCAGAGGTACCAACATTAGCATACAAACGATGATTCACATGTTAATACATGCATAGCTCGATTGTTTTTATTTACAAAAATCATACTTATATAATTTACAACACACATGAAGATTATAAATCACTGCAGCACATGTAGTATCATACATTAGATCCTCAAGACACGTCCGGCGTTCCGGTTCAAAGTGCAAAAGCTTGACGGGCATGATTTTGTAAGGTCTAGCTAGCCTCAAAGGAGGATTCCCTCGGTGCATTCATTAGTGGCAGGACCGGTCGCAGGAACTACGCTCCGATGGCTGCGCACCGTGAGACAACTGCCACCGTGTACTCTCACTCGATAGGAATGGCGTGGCCTTCTCGTTCTCACCCTCTGCCAAATGTCAGTCGGCCGATGCGGTTTGATCGCGATCAAAGACTAAATGCTAATATGTCCGAGAGGCAAATCTATCAAATTTATGGGATCGTTCACGATACCGCAAAGGTTGATAAAACGTCAACAAATCAATTGGTTTTGATGCAAATAATATTTATATATGTTAAGCCCTTGATCAACCACGTTTCGGCTGCCCAATTGTCGAATGAGTCGTAGAGCCTTGCAGTCTAATTGGCAAATCTTGAGAGTCCGTCAAAGGTTGATAAAACGTCAACAAATCAATTGGTTTTGATGCAAATAATATTTATATATGTTAAGCCCTTGATCAACCACGTTTCGGCTGCCCAAGTGTCAAATGAGTCGTAGAGCCTTGCAGTCTAATTGGCAAATCTTGAGAGTCCGTCGAGTAAGCGTCAGTCCAAGATTGGTAATGTGACCTAGTGTCACATATTTTATAATGGCTATTCAAGCAGGCGTTGAATAAAATGAGAGAGAAAGCAAATAAGAGTTTAGTTCCACCTTCAATCCATACCTTTAGTGAAAGATTAGCATTTAAGTTGCCCATCCGATAATTACAAAGGATAGTTCAAAAAATGTACATTCTATGTGAGTTTATAAGGTTTTTTTACCCGCTCCGAAGCTTATAAAGAAAATAGTTGAAAGACCTTTTCGGATAATTATTGCTCTCGGTAGTCTGTATAGTTATTGTGTAATTTATAAATGCTTTTAATAGTTTTGATAAACCAACTATTGTTGTTTGACAGATTTCTTTTAAGCATTGTTAAAGCCACCTTATAATATTGAACCATTAAAATTCATGATTTTGAATTTTTGTGCCTTAATTTAAATCTAACGTTGCTTTTGCTTTTATACGATTTGAGAATAAACAGATATAGTGTAAATTAATTTTATAAAAAAAAAAGAAATAACTTGTACTTAAAAAAAATATTACAGTTACTCCACCCCAAGCAAGCATATCTTAAAATCGGTTTGAATAATTATTTGTATATTAAAAATGATTTTCATTCTGTACTACTATGCATATAATACATTAAAAAAATTTTTTTTACTTTTAAAAATAAAAAAATTACGTTCTTTTTTACTCCCAGTAATCTAACATAAAAATTATGCTATAAACAAAATATGTTTAAAATAAGCTAAGGGTTTTTTTGACAATTCTGTAAAAGCAGATTTATCGGCTCTAGTGAATTAAAATTAAAGTGTTGCATGTAAATGCATATCAAATGCAAATGCAGTATCAAATGCTTTTTCTACATTTCACAACAAAAGACCTGTGATTATTCAATATTAAAGATATGCAAAAAAATGCTTTCAAACTAATATATTAATGTTTCGTAGAGCGATTTGCACATCAGCTGAATACGTCAACTATTTATAACAACTCTGAAGTCCTATCGCTGCTGTTCCTTCTCCCACGTGAATCGTTATTTGTGTTGTTTTTATTGTATTGTTCTGTTGTTAAATTGTCTTCTACTTGCTCTATTATCTTGACTTGAGAATAAAAACGTTTTTATCGCCCGCTTGTGATTATACTATTGTGACGAATTTGATTTATGGCTGTGATTCGATGATTTGTGAGGCTTGAACTCCGACATAAGTTAGAACGTCACATGTTAGATGTGCATTGACTATTGTCGTGGAATATTGGTTTTGGTATGTTCTAGTATTACTAAATACTGTATTTTTAATGAGATGAAACTATTTAGCGGTAGGAAAAAAAATATTACTATCTCAAAAAATATGATAAAGCTTTAGAAACAGTTTTTTTTAATTCTATAGTGAAATGCAATCTAATAGCAACTATGAAGGTATATTTAGCGTAAAGGGAAAGGAAAAAAATATAATGCTTTATTGTGTATGATAAGACTTGAGAGATGTTGTGAACAATGATAGATGATGACTTGTATAGGATGATCCAATTTTTTATAAGCAAATGTTCGATTGTTAAAAATATATTTTTTAAAAAATACACAATTTTTTTTAATAATCGAATATAGCGATTTATAGTTTGTGGTTATTATTCTTACCATAAGTTAAGTAAAAATAAAATGGATTTTAGATTTTCTTCTTCAAAATAACATTAAAAAGAAAATACAAATTGCTATTTTAGTAGAAAAGATGTGAACTTTTTATTATAATGCAAATTTTGCAATGTTTTTCTTAAATATCTATTTATTTTGTATTATATTGAGAAAATTTTCTTCTAAGCCAATATATCTAAAACACATATAAGCGTAATTTTAGTAAAGTATAAAGCAATATTGACACTGGATGAAGTAGCTCAAGAGCGCAATTTTCCCATATGTCATAAGACTTCCCTCGTCCCGATAAAGTAACCTACTTTCTTAATATATGTTTGTATGTATAGCTTATATATTTGTAGATTCAATAAATATTTTGTCACCAAATATCTCTGTCATTCAAGCTTATTTTTGAGTTTTATTGCTATTATTTTTGATTTCGTAATCTCATAATACAAACATAAGTAACATTAAAAAAATATTAATATTGACTAGATTGCTAAATTAGATAATATTAGACTGCATGCAAACTTATCGTTACAATCGAAAAAATAGAAAAATGAAAACTGTTCCAGTTGTAATCTGGTTGGAATCAGAGTGGAAAGAAAATTAGAAAATGACGACGACATCGAATATGTGTTCTTACATAACAAATCAAGTTATGCTTGTATCAAATTTTATAATATAACGTTATATAGTACATAAACAAATAACCAATGAATTGCAAAATAAAGCTATTTATATAAAGCTATCAAAATAAACGATTACCGATATTTTAGCGCTTCGCATCAGCGCTATATCGATATTAATATTAATTTATTCATGGTGCTATTTGTCGCGAAATTGAATTCAATCTTATAACAAGCTATATATTTATTTAAAGAGACAATCAAGTGCAAATTGTCAATTTGAGAACGTCCATAACCGAATTATGGTCCAAGAGACCAAGAGTGACCGATTTCTCGAAATTTTTCGCAGATCGAAGCTACGCCTAAGGGTCTAACCGCTAAACTGAACTCAATTAGCACTTACTCGATTACGAAGCCCATTAATGCGACCGATCGGTTATTCGGGACGAATTTTGCATTTCAAGACGTGTGTACTTATACGTAGGTTATCGAAGCTTAGGGACATCCTTTTTAAAAATGTATAAGGGTTCACAAGACACGGGAAGTTCGAATTTAACGCACTACTGAGTTTCGTCGTTAAATTATCGGTAAGCTACGTGGGGGGAAGTGTGGCTCGATGACTCAATTCAAAGATAAAAAAATAATATGTATATTGTACAGGGGACTAAATTTGCAAAAAAACCGTTAACATATTACGCTTATACAGAATATTTATAACCATAGAACAGTTGGATTTTAAATAATAATTATATAAAAAAATGCAATGATGGTTAACATACAAAACAATGACATTTTATCGACAATGAGTTCACTCATTATGCATTGAAGCTACTCTGAATAAATTAATTAAACTGCAAGCTTATCATTAAAGCAGTTAAATTAGATGCCATATTAATTTTAACAGCGATTCATAACCTTTTTGCTCTTACTAGTTTCAAATATTGTTATTATTTTACCCAATGAAAAATCAATGCTTTTCAAGCTGCGCAGCGACAATTTTTTTAATTATTATTTTATGGTAATGACGATGGTAAAATCATGTTGTCACATTTTGATATTTTTTACATGTATATATATTATCTATAATTATAGTTGACATTTAGTACTTTTCAGCTGTCGGTCTCTCACTGCTATGAGGTACCGTAGCTAGTTTAATACTTAAAAACTTTCGTTTTAGGTTAAGCTCTTTTCATCACTTTTCTACTCATATCATTCATGTGTAACATATTGATCTATGTTAAGTATTGATGACGCAGTTTATCAAGCTCATCAATTTATTTATTTTAAGAATGGCAATACAAAGAATTTTCATTAAATTTTGGGTTATAAATAATATAAAGTCCAATTAAAAATTTTTAAGAGTGCTTTTGCAGAGAATTTTATGTTTAAATTTTTTATTTATTATTGTTACTAATGAGTCCGGTAAATTTATCGGCAACAATTAACCGCTAGCAATTAATTGCTAGCAGCTTACTGCCGTGTCAACACAGCCTACACATGATCACTAGCATATTTTTATCGCCAGGTAATACAATATATTTATATAATATTATTGCTCATTTAAAATTTAAAATTAATTTTTTTAATGTGTTATTTTTACCATCCGCGCTAAAAATAAATACAGTTTTACTGACATTGACCAGTGGAATTGTAAATCAATTGTTTTATACATTCTAAATGGCCTAGTTCAAACCCAAACCTAACCTAATGGAAGTTCTTAAACTAAATATAGTTTTTGCACTTCCATTAGATTAATTCGTTCAGAGGTTTGGGTCTGCGCCCCAAATGAACGTTTCGCAACTATCAAATTGAGTTTTATAGCCATTTTAGAACAGCATATAAGTTAAACGTCCTAAAATACGTCTTAATTTTAAAAAAATTTTAACTTTCCACACGGTCAATCACCATTGCTTTTGGGCGGTAAAATATATTAGCGATCATTTGTAGACTATAAATTGTTTTCGCGATCAATTGCTGCTATGGTAAACTGCTGGCGGTAAATTGCGGGCGATAAATTTTCCTAGACTCGCCTAGCACGTTCATGGTCTGTTTGTTATTTCTGAATATTGAGTATCTTTTTTGTGGAATAGTAAATCGCTTTACTTATTTATTTTATTCATTTTTATTAAATATTCCGTTGAAACTTGCCAAGCGTATGCCCAATGCGTCACATAAATATTTTTTATAAATAAAAATTCGAGTGCCGCTGTCGAGGCTCGAACTCACAACCTCAGAGTTATTAGTCTGAGACATTACGGACTACGCTATTATTGTCCTTCAAAACTTCTTGAGAACTATCGTACTTTGCTACACAGAAGAAGCATTTGTTGCATAGATTATTCTAAATTTCGTAGCAAGCAAAATAACTAAAAAAAAAATTTTCATTGTAAATCTTCCGTTTTAACAATGACAAACTTTACTAAAATTCGTTGCAACCAAAAACTAACACTAAGCCTGTAATGAGCAACCAGACTGAAATCAAAGTCTGTAAATCGGTGACATAAATTTTACTGATCATAAACTATTATTACAGTTTACAATCAATATATGTCACTATGCACGACTTAGCTCAGATCTATTTTAATTTTTTATCACGATATTTATCCGTGCGATTAGAAAAAAAAATGAAAAATGCTAGGGTCTATAATGGGATTGGAACCCAAATATTAGATATTAATCACGTGATGTGATTAAAGAGCCGTAAGCGGCCCTAGAGCCGCTGTTTTACGAGTGCTTTTTTAAATAAAAATACACTATTTAACTGCTCTTTTCTATGACAAACAAATATGGTGCATAATTTACGGCAAAAATATCCTTTCTACTAACGTGTTTTAGTATATGAGTCTGTTTATTTACTTTAGAAAAAAATATTTCATGAATCTGTAGAATAGTTGTTGTAAAAGCCGTATTGACTACCATATTACAACCTAGTTTTTAAGTGTCTAAATAGCGCTTAACATGTTCTTACCTTGTCTGTTACCTGTTACTGTGGTGTAAAAGATTTTCGTCGTAACAGTAACAAGCACATAACCGTAAGCATACTAAGGAATGGATAGCATAGAAATCTGCAGATGATTTGTATTTTTTATACAAATAATTACTGTTGTATACAATTTCAACTGTGACATGATCATATACTACTTTCTTTTTAAATTGGTTTTATATTGTACATAATAAAGGTTAGTTTTGTCAGAATATCCAGTTTATAGTCAGTTTTTAACGATGTTTTGGGGTAGGAAAATGACATCACACTTATCGACTTTTAAATAAAATTAATTAAATATATACATTTAATTCAGTTTTGAGAATACGTATCCGTAGTAGCAAAATTTGATACCTCGCTAATATCAATATGTAATCTAATTAGACCTCCATGACTCGCGTAAGTAGGTCTTCCTTGCAACGCGAATTGAATTGCCTTTTAATAATAAATTAAAATGTAAATAATTCATCGCTCGCTCCCATTCATGCCACGACTATGAAGAAATCTTATAAGGAAACCACAGGAAGAGAGAAAGGGAGAAGAAAAAAACTGTGAGAAGGATGTGCAACAAAGCTCCCACATCTCGTCGCTAGTATCTGATATCGTGGATATTAAATTACACTATCAAAGTTGGTCGATGGCAATATTTTATATACATATGTATGTAGTGCTATATTCAGTCCGGTGAGTTAGAAAGAGCTTTCGTACAGTATGATGGCAAATTCACAAAGGGAAATACGATTGCGTAACACTCCTCATATGTGCACCCAGAACGTTACGTTAATGATGATACGATGATAATAATAATGATGGTGATATTGTAATATGATTGAGGCCGGGTAACCGGTCTACGAACCGCGCGTTACCTGTACCACATTGTAATGTGAGAATATTTAAAAATTGTAACAATGGCGTTATTTCTTGCGAAGACAGTTTCTCACGGACAAATCTCATGAATGCAGCAACAATATAAAATATATATGTACATTTTTCTGTAACAAAGAATATTATATATGTATTATATATGCGAGTATGTGGTTATTTCTCGTTTTAGAACACAGCATAGATGGGTTAGCAAATATTGTTCATTTAAAGTAGGAATTATTAATAAAAAAGAGCGATACATTAAGTATATTGGGAAATTATATTATACAAATTTTCGCTACGCAGCTACATAATACATGGTTTGTGATATTAACACCTAGCATTAAAAAAAACTCTCACTTGACAACTCAATATACAGGCGGCCCTCGACTTTCGCACATAATTGGTTCCTGAAAATGTGTGCGAATGTTGAATGTACGAAAGTCGAGGGAAGTAAAAAAAATTGAAATTGTGTGTATTTTAAAATATGTATTTATCAAGTAAATATAAGATGTTTAAGAGACACGTTTAAGTGGAGTTTGCGGGTGTTTCCTTTGAAAAGTTATCAAGAGTTAACTGTTTTCCACTATTCTTTTTCTTTTCTTCATATAGTATTTTATAACATGCTATGTTTTTATTGATCGCCCCACGCACTTGAGATATGCGTTCTCCATTGGGATCACAATCTTCCATAATATTAAAAATTTGTCATGGTGCGTGAAGGCTTCATTCATATTTTTCATTGTTAAAGAGTTTTCCAAAATAAACCTGTCTCATCTACATTAAATATTTGGCTAGAGGAATATTCTACATCTTCAATATTTTTGGATAATTAGGAAATAAATTCTTTTGCAGCATCTTTATCCGCATCAGCCGATTCTCCAGTAAATTTAATATTATGAAAAGAATACCTCATTTTAAAATTATAAGACCAACCGTTACTTGCTTGAAAAACCGTGTTAAAATATTTTTTTTAATCTATCCTTCCAATCTTTGTGCAAACTAAGAGCTTTTGCTTGAATAATTGAAATACTCAGAGGGATATCTTTTTGATGTTGGTCATCGATCTACGACGACAAAGATTTTCCATTTCATCCATGTTTTTTTTGCTGTGTTTTTTTGGAAACATATCATTAAAAATTGTGGAAATATATCTTTATTTTCCACAATTTTGAACGTATTCTTTAATTATATTTTTATTTTGCAAAATTGAACATATCGTAGACCTGTTTATATCATATATCCGATTGAAGCAAAAGATTCACCCCTATCAGAACGTTTTTTAAAAAAAAAATTAAATTTAAATAAATTGTGCGAAATAGCGAATTGTGCGAAAGTCGAGGGCCGCCTGTAACAAAAAAAAACTACTAAAAAATTCAAAAACACCTATAATTCTCGTGAAAAATTACTTTAAATAACTGCCATTTTAAAGCAATTTACTTACAGCAAGATTTATTCAGAAAAGATTTATAAAATCTGAACAAATTCTTCTGATGATAATCGAAGAAACTGTATTGAATTTTCTTGATAATGTTGTTTTTCTCAACAGAGTTTGTTGGAAAACCTAATTCGCCGTCTTGTTTCATAATGGTGACTATAAGCAAATTAAATGATCTTAAAGAGAAAAGTAATAAGATCAAAAAAAAAATTAAAAATATAAATTAAAATTAAATTTAAAATCTAAATTAAAAGAAAAGTTTTTTTTATGTTTTTTGTACTTAATGCGATTTTTTGAAGACCCAATAACTGCAGTAGTTTTATTCATAAATTGATATAATCATAAGCGCAGTCCGTAACATCTCACACTAGTAACTCTGAAGTTGTAGGTTCGAGCCCCGGCAGTGGCACTCGAATTTTTATTTAATATATACTTTTTTTAGTTTTTATTTTTACAAAAATAAATCTTACTGATTTTATGGCTAATATCAGAAAGATTTTCCAATTGTACTTTATTCTCAAACGTCTTTTATGTAAATTTCAATGAACTCTAAATAGGGCTTGAATTGAGCTTTCGTAGAATATTTTTATTTTTATTAATTACTTTTGAAGAAAGTGGATAATGTACTATTAATAACTATTTCTATAATATTATCAATATGTCTTTATTTTATTTTTTAAATTATTAATAATTTGTAGCCGTAAAGGCTAGACTTTAAGGCCAAACTACGTTCCATTTGCGTAGCAGAATCGAAATTTATCATTGAAAAAACATGCTAATAATATTATTAATTAAAATTGTACTTTTTCATACATTAACTATTTGCTTGAAGTGTTGTTATACAACGCTGCTAACGCATGCTATGTTACAGCGACTAATTTACAAGAAACACAAATACAAATATGTTTTATTATTGCACAATGGATTCATATAACGTACATCAGCGGTAAACAACCTGCGTTCAATAAAACTTACACGATACTGTTACATTTTTGTCCTCCAGTAAAAAATGTTTGTTTTTGCGTTCGAACCTAACCGACATCAAATCGAAAACGGTACCGACTGAATATTGATAATTACTTATTGACGTGTTCAGAACAATCGTTCACCTAGCGGAAATTGCAATCTCCGTGGCCACTCGGATAAATTTACACTCCGCCGTTTCTGCCTTTCCATGAAAATCCTCTAGAGAATCGGCGCTGTGAATTTATTATTATGATTTGAGCGGCGAAATAAAAAAAATCCCGTGAATATTCCTCTTCGATTGTACAGAGTGCGGCAAAAAGACGAGACAATAGAATCGTCTCTCCCACGGGTGAATAAATTAGACAAAGCCAGTCGTTAAACTCGCAGAGGAAGAATTTTCTTTCGTGTTAACTCGACACGAAATGTCGAACAGACGGAATGAGGTAATGATCGTGATAATGATTGGGTGTCAATGCTGTAGTTAACACCTTTAAATTATATTAATTAAAAGGCGGCGGCTTGTTAGTTATAAGCTGATCTCATTAGTACTCTAGAGGGCTCTTGCTTAATTTCCAGACAGTGAAAAAGATTTATTTAATTCATTAATGAATAAAGTTTAGAGTAAAACTTCAAAATGTGAAAATACGTATGTTCTGTTGAAAAAGAATCCCTTAAGATTTCATATAGTATTTATAATATACTATGTATATAGAGACCTCAAGGCAATAAATGTGTTAACTGACACAAACGAAATTTTGAGATTGATAAAGCATTATATTTTTTAACTTTTAAAACAAAAATACAAATTTATTCCTGTGATCGCTTAGCTGATAGTCTCGTTCTATCTCGGAGTAGCTTCACTTCGCGCGAGTTCGACTGAACTCACTTTATTCCAAGTCGGAGGCGAAGTGGTGATAGATTCAAGTTCTAACTAAAGTGTACTTTTATTGTATTATAGTTCCCGGCGGATTCCAATTCTTGATCGTCTGGCCAATGCGATGAATCTAGTAAATAACTAGTTATACTATCTTCGTACGATGATTCAAAACTCGACTAGAATTAGCAATGGTGTAATTTCGGTGAAATGTGGGTCTGTGGTATCTGTCGGCGCATTCCGTTTTAAAGAGTAATCCAACTTCAGTTTTTTTTTTAAATAAAATATATAAGGATATCTTCGATTTTTTTTATCAAACGAACATTTGATGTATTTCAATAATTATGAAAAATAATATTAATTAAATGGCCGCCTCTAGACCGTTTGCAGTAACCGATCTTTTGATGACTATTTCGTACGGGCGGTATCTCGGCTATAACTTGGCGGATGTTGGTTTTTAGGTGCTCCAACGTTTCGGGTTTGTCTCGAAACGTTGGAGTAAAAATTCAACGATGTTAAATCGCATGATCTTGGCAGCCAGTTGACGTCACCAAAACGTGAAATAATGTGAGAACTTTTCACGCAAAACATCCAGCGTTGCACCCTATATAGCCAAGTTTCGCCGTCTTGTTGGAACCACATATCTTCCACATCAATATCTTCGACTTCGTGTCAAAAATAATTGGTTATCATGCGCCTATAGCGCTCATCATTGATTGATACAGTCCGACCTTCATCGTTTTCAAAATAGCAAGACTCAATGACGCCGCCTGACCACAATGCGCATCAGTCACTTTTTGGGCATAAGCCCTATTTGCGGCAATTTTGCCTATTAACATACCCAGAGGTTAGCAATATGCCTCATCATAGAAGAAGATTTTCTTTAAAAAATCAGCATCGACTTCCTATTGCTCTAACACCCAATCTGCATAAATTCTTTGCTGTCCATGGTATCTGGGCTTCAGTTCTTGTATTATCTTAATTTTATTCGTATATAGGTGCAAGTCCAGCTACAAAATGAGCCAAAGGGAACCATAAGAAAAGTCTAAAATTTACGAACGCCGACGAATTGACAATTTCACACTTTCGCTTACAGCAGCAATATTCTTGGCCGAACAGGCGCCACGATGATACATAGGCCTTCCAGTATCTTAAATTTATTTCATTACATTGCGAGTTTTGCCATCAGTGAGACGATGAAATTGAACATAAACTTCTCGTAAATTTGGATACACAGTTCGTACAGAATTGTTATTTCTGTAGAACAATTGAACAATTTTAACGCGTTGAGCAGTGGTTAAACGATCCATTTCGTAAATGTGTTGTTGCAAACTAACATTTGACACTTTGCACACGTGTGATTATTGACAGCTGTCTGATTTACAGTGTTGCTAACATAAGAATTGCCACAAACTGTTCATATTATGCAAGTGCAAGTGCTTTTCAAACGTTTAAAGGATGTCCTCTCAGCACACGTTTGTATATTGCCGACGAGATGTTAAACTTTATTCTTGGATAGTCAAAATAATGCAATCAGTCTTAGTCGCAACTATTAAGTGTGGTCCCGACAATTAACTTAAATTTAAATCTATCAACAATATGTGTTCTATATTTTCATACACAATTATATTGTTACAGACGAACTAACAGTACTAGCCGGCGAAGATGCGAATATACAATGCAAAATTTTGGAAAGATGCGGTCGTCTTCATTCCGTTCGCTGGTACAAAGACGAAGAAAGGATAGCAGTACTTGCAGAAGCGGCCAGCTTAGCAAAAACAGAAGGAAAAGCATCTAACAGGTAGTCTTTGCTATAATTTTACCTTGAATAAAAATCTTATTAATTATATTTTTCTTTTTAGAATGTACGTCTCTCTGACTACTCCGAGTTTGTTGAAAATCTCGCCTTCAAACGTAGAAGATGAAGGACTGTACAGATGCGACCTGACGTACATGGAGCCGATAGACAATTGCAAAACTGTTCACATTGTGAATCTGAGGATATTATGTAAGTTTTATTTTTGTACGTCGTTCGATGAATGGTTTCTCACGAAAGAGAAAATTTAGCGATCGGATGATTCGAATAAAATCGTGTTATATAAACACCAACAAAAGTGTCAGAAAATTGTCGACAAGTGGTTTGTGGCTGTTGACAGAATGGGAAACTGAAAATTGTTCGAAAGGTACAAATTTCTATGAAAGCAGGTCATGCTATATACAATTTGATAAAAATAGTATAATATAAATTTTGAACACAAATTAAATTTAGTGACCTTTTAAATTCATTATTAAATTTTTCATTAAAAGTAGATATTCTATATATTAAATTCTGATCATATTATGCCTTGCCATCAAGAATTTTCTCCAACCCTTAACGCTAAATCATCTAAATGTGATCGTCGCTCTCAAGTTAATAAGAAGGCTATCGTGGAACCAATTCGAAAGAAAAGCTTGTTAAACTGACGCATAGATCGAAAATTCAAAGCGCAATCTGAGACAATCCTGCTAATATAACAACTTCACAGCTATATGTTGCGTGGCACATATATTCAGGGGGCGATATGCGATTTTCTACTTTAAAAAACATATTAATCTATGACAGCAGAAATAACTTTACATAAAACGATAATCCTGCATCAACGTCAACTGACGCAGGGACGTCATTTGGGGAGAGGGGCAGGTGGGGCATTTGCCCCCCTTGAAATTTCCCAGAAGAATGCATGTC
Organism: Plectrocnemia conspersa; assembly: GCF_051122295.1. NCBI lineage: Eukaryota > Metazoa > Arthropoda > Insecta > Trichoptera > Polycentropodidae > Plectrocnemia > Plectrocnemia conspersa. Next base: position 21,831,043 of record NW_028277177.1, on the reverse strand, counting down.
ATTTAATTAAATACTTTAATATTTAATAAAATTAGAATATTAAAAAAGTTTAAATGAATCTAAACCAGAAATTCTCGGGTTATCCCTTCTAAATCTAAAAAACAGTCTCGAATCTCGAAATATTTTTTAAAATATGACATTTCAGTGAAATCATATCGAAATACATTTTCACCGGTAGATATATGTATATATATTTATATCAGTGAAAATATAATTTATTTAACAGGTGCTAATATTTTAACTTTTCCATAAGTAGTAATATATACATTTGCATAGTTAACTTTATTTATTTACATGCGATGTATAAATTTTACAATGAATGTGTATTTTTCAGTGAAATTATATTTTCACTAGTGAAGTCTAAAATACTTTTTCACCAATAGACATATATTTCTACTAACTAAAATATAATTTAACTGTTAAGCACTACTGAAATTATATGCTGCTCTAAAATGTCTATGAAACTCAATTTGACAGTTGCGAAACGTCCATGTGCTGTTCAAACCAAAACTTAAAGTCTTCTGAGAAGTGATAATTGTTTTTTGCGCTCTCCTATTAATCAAAATTCGGTTTTGATATGCTTCATTCGATTCTCACTTATTGTAAGTCGTAATATTGTTACAAAAAGTCTTAATATGAACTGAAGTTTTCACTGCGACGGCGACAGCACGATTTTATTGCTTTTGACGTGGATATTACTACAGAAAATCGCATATCATTTAATGAAATACTATGAATCTTAATGAAATGGAAACATTAAGTTTTTAATTATAGAATTACTATGCATATCATATAATCTAAAACTGATTTTAAAATACTTTATAATTTAATTATTCATATAAATTTATTACATTAACATTTTTTATAGTCAAGTTTTAAGCCATTATATAATTTATCAATAATTCTTATTATTTTTCAGTAAAGCCTAAATCCTTATCAATGTTTGATGTTAACGACAACGAATTAAGGCCTAAATCGCCTCTCGGTGGTTTATTAGAAGGAAGTGAATTAACCGTTGAGTGCAAAGCTCTTGGTGGAAAACCAGCTCCAACGCTGACTTGGACGCTTGATGAAAATGAAATGCCTGGTAAATCGTCATAGAATACTATATATTTTTTGTTCAAATTTCATTATATATGTTTGAATCAATCTGCAGGTGATGTATCAATAACGGGTGAGAACGAAGAAACTGTAACTATTAATAGATTGACGTTCCCCGTCGAACGAAAGCTTCAAGGTGTTCAGTTGAAATGTGTTGGAACATCAGAAGCGCTAACTGAACCCATGACTACCGAATTGGTTTTAGATTTAATATGTAATGTTATGTGATTTTAATTGATTATGCTACACTTGAGACATATTTATGATTATAAATATATTACAGTGATGCCTACCGATTTGACAATTTCCGGCGTTGAACATCATGTCGTACAAGGAAGTAAAGTTACGCTTGAATGTTTATCTAAAGGTGCAAGACCACCAGCAGTTATAATATGGACGAATGAAACTGAATTAGTACCAGCCGAAGAAACACTCACCACTAGTGAAATACAGGTACGGTAAATAAGATAGATAAGAACTTTTCATAATTGGTTTTGATTGATTTTATCACTGTTTTATTATTGTAGAGTGATGGAACATATAACACTGTATCCAGATTATCGTTTTGGGCTACTAGATGGGAAAACAGACGCTCTTTTAACTGTGTAGCTAAACAATTAGGTCTTCCTCAAGAAGATGACGATTCTCATTTGAACGCCTCACAAGTATTAGATGTGCATTGTGTGTTGTCTTAATTTCTATTTAATATACATATTTCTGTGAATATATACTAAAAAGTGATTCTCTCATCAGTTCCTCCTGAAGTAACAGTCTCCCCTGAGAACGTAATCGTCAATGAAACGTCAGATGTCTTAATATTTTGTGAATACGAAGCGAATCCCAAGAAGCTCATGAGTGTTGTGTGGATCAAAGATGACAAATACATAGATATTGAACTAGATCATGAGCATTACGAAGGCGGTGATCTAAAACAGCAATCTTTACTTATCAAAAATACGTCAAGATACGACATTGGAAACTATCATTGTAAACTAGAAAATTCCGTTGGCAGTTCTAATAGTAGTAACTACGTAGCAGTGGATGTACAATGTAAGATTTTTAATGAAAGCATATAATTATGATATTAATCTAAACTAAATCTAATACAGATTTTAAAATATATTTATATTTAACTGTAAACCATGTTTATATATTTAAAGTAAATGATACAATAGCTGCACTAATAAAATCTAGTATCGAATTGAATTAAATTTTAATTTTAATTTTGCTTCTAAGCACTATATAAAATGTTTAATTTTTTTATTTTAATTTACTACGCCATTCGAAATTTACAATAGGTGATGTAATTTGATATATCAAATTGATTAACGAATGAGTTTTAAAAAGTAAATGTATATGTTGTGAAGTTTAGTTGCAATTTTTTCTAGGAAAGTATGATTTAGTGCTGCCATATCAAAAATATATCGTATTGTATTTATATTTGATAATAATTTTAATTCTATGGGCTTATTTTTTGATATATTACTTCACTTTCAGATGTACGTGAAGTAGAATTGATTACGGATTTTGATCTCCCGATTATTGAAAATTCCAAACAAAATGTTACAATGAAATGTATATTGACTGAAGAGATAAATCCAACACCTCTCTTAGTAATCAATTGGTTCTTAGACGGAGAACTTTTAAAGCAGTTGCCCGATTGCAGTAATGATACTGATTATGAATTAAGTAAGAAATATACAATAATATGACTTTTACATGTAAAAAATTATATAATAAACCCATTAATAGATGCTGCTAATGACATGTGCGATATTGAGCCAGATCATCTGCTACTTGAAGAAGTTTCAAGATTCTTTCAAGGAATGTATTCATGTCAAGCCAAGACAGCTGCTGGTTGGGGGCCCATAAGTAACGATACAGAATTGATTGTATATTGTAAGTATAAAACATTAAGCATTTTTATAATGCTAATGAATTAGTTGTATTAATTATTTTTTTATTCTAAGATGAACCGGGTCCGGCACAGTTAGTGTATTCTCCACAAAACGTCATCAAAGGGAAGTTGGTTAAATTATTTTGTTCTGTGGTGGATTACGGAAGACCTAGAGCTACAAGGTAAAAAAGGGGAAACATTATGTCAGTTAATTTACACTTGTGAACAATACACGTGCACGAATCTATTTTATATATGATATACCATTCATTACAATGAGATAACCACATTAAATACATTGTTATAAACTTATTTTCTTAGATTCCAATGGCACAGGGGAAATCAATTAATAACAGACATAGTTACAGCCGAATGGTTGATCGATCCAGTTACGTTAGAAACAGAGACAAACTTCAGTTGCAGAGCTGTGAACGAAGCTGGCGCCGGAAAACCAGCCATAGTTTCCATAAATGTCTTGGGTAATATATGAAACAAGCTAACATCAATAAACGTTTTGATATTGTAATACTCGTGTATTTTAATTCAGCTCCACCATCCTTTATCACCAATTTACCTCCGACTACTGAAATGATCTTCAATGCATCGGAAGTCATTCTAACTTGCCAAGTAGAATGCTCCCCTATATGTGAGATTAATTGGACTAAAAACGGAGAACTTATAAAATCTACCGATTTATACACAATAGTGAATACAGAAATGGAACCTGACGAAGAATTAATGACATTTGAATCACGGCAATCAGAATTGGTATGTCAGTTACTACTATTATATATTACACCTGAGAATGTTTTAAAATTAATCATGCTTTTATTCTAGATCTTCAATCTGACCAACTGGCCAGATCAAGTTATGAATCGTCTATCTGATAATGCTGTTTATGCCTGTTTGGTGCTAGATAACGGCGTCGGTCCTTCCATAAGTTCTTCAACAACGTTTGAAGTTCAATGTGAGTTATATCATAATCAATGCTAATAATAAGTCAATTAAAAATGTTCTTATCATTTAAGTTCCACCTGAAAACATGACGGTATCAAATAAAGTAGTGTCGGTTGAAGAAAACAACATACCCGAGAAGATCATTTGCACTGCAAAGTAAAAATTAATAGTTATATATTCAGTGGCGATTGGTTTAAAAATATACGGAGTTACAATACCTTTAAATAAAGCAAAACATTACTCATAGAATGTTTTTACCACTAATCACTACTGATTATATTATATTATCAAATATATAGAACATCATTATAATATATGTATGTATGTTTCAGAGCAAAACCGGCTCCAAAATTTAGATGGTACCGCATTAATTCAACTCACAATATAGATGAAGATATTAATATGGATTCTGTTGAAATATTGAGTAACGAACATACGCTTAAGTTAAAATCTGGCGTTAAACGTACAGCAAACGGAGATATAGTATGTGAAGCGTATAACACACATGGAAAGTCGAGAGTTATTACATATTTAAATGTAAAATGTAAGGAAAATACATACAATAATTTTTCAATGTATTAATATTTAAATATTTTATAATGATTATTTATTTTAGATAAGCCTGAATGTTCTCTTACGCAGACAGAGATTGATGATGAAAAAGTTTTATTGTGCACAGCAACTGCAAAACCTGTAGATGTAAGTATTAAATAATTTTAAAATAGTAGCACAAAATTATAAAAATATATTTCTATAAATGAATGGGATATCTATTGTTCTTGTGGTTTCTTTAATTTTATGTATTAAATCATATTTTAACTAAAATAATTGAAAAGTCGTAAAAATAATGTATAAAAAAATCAATAACAATAGTTTACTATCCCTGTTTTTATTTCAAAATGGTGTGATAATGTCACTCTCAACACTAATATATATTATATGTATAAAGGCATACCTGGCTTCGCCCGTATTTTGTTCTTACTTATATCAAATACATCTACATTTATTTTTTATATGACGGCACATATAGGTGCAACATCAAAATGGCCATGAGAGACGCATTCAAATCTCACTCAAATCCTGCCACATTGATCGGCTGCCCTTCTAGTTTATTTATTGTCATGGGAAAGTTAAGGGAATTTGAGAATTTGACTCTCTTGAAAAGAACAGACACATATAAATCAACGAGATTCTAGAAATAACTACATTTTTACCTTTAAATGTGCCATTCGTGTATATATGTGTGTCCATTGCATAGTTTTAATGGATCCAAATTCTTAATCAGCATAAAAAAAGGAATATTTGTGCTGTGGTAATTTAATTATAATCAGTTAATTTAATAGCTTAATTTTGGCAATTAAGTAAAATGAACATGCTGCAATTGGAATTATTTCTTCTTGATATAAGATATTTATTTCATTAACTTTTACATTTATTGGTGCATCATTATTTTTATGTAGTACTTAATTTAAAAATTTGTCTTATATCTCTTATCACTAGTGTGTTCCATTCATGATTCATGACTTTTTTGTGAGACAGGCTAATTTTTATAATAATTGATTAGGTGTTAACAATATTGCTTTCACACACATGATTTATTGTCGGTTAGGTTAACTTTCCATTGATTATTTTTAGGTAGTATATGCTATAAGAAATGATTATTTAATTTTTAGGTTAATTTTTATTGGTTAATGCAAGACGAGAACGACACAATTGCAGAAGATGCAATCATTTACAGAGATTATCAGAGCATCTTAAAGTTAGATCAAATATTTTTTGCCGATGAAAGCCCTCGTACATTTGTATGCACAGCGAATAATACAGTAGGAATATCTACTCCTTGCACGTTGAAAATTGAAGGTAATCATTTTATAATATTATTATCATAACAAAAAAGATTTTTATATTAAATTTCATGTAATTAACTTAGGCGTGCTTCCGTGGTGGAAGTGGTGGAGTAGAACAGCTTTATTAGTAGCTGCAGGAATAGGATTATTATTAATCCTTGTGATTATTCTGTGTTTGATAATATTGTGCATTTGTCGAAAGAGAAGAGCAGCTTCAAAGTGTAAGTAAAGATTAAGAAATAATATGCTTTTAAGTTATACATAATCTGCATGATTAAATAATGTTTGTTTCTCCCATACATGCATCATTTCTAACAAAACTAAACGCCTGTGGAATTATACAGATCATTCTCCAACACCAAATGATGAACTTGAAAGGTTTGTTTAGAGATAAATTATGTATCATTATAACAATATTTATTATATATTATTATATTATACGCTTTTATATTTTGTTGAATAATACATATTATTTTATTTTGATATCATATGCTCAGGTGCATGTTTGATAGTTTGTGTAGTTTGCTTGTGCATTATATTCATACATCATTATATTATTTCATATTTAGTTCGACAATACCTAATGAAGCGTCCATCGTTGAAGCAATTGTATCACAGGGAATATCAAAAACACATGTATCCACATCACCAGTTCAATTCTCAGACAAATCCAGACTAGTATCATCGCAGAGTAGAGCAATCACTCCTCAAAACAGAAATCCGTTAGCGGTGAATGCACAAAACAATGGACGCCTCCAAGCCGATTTAAGCCTTCTAGAAGCTAGCTACCAAGCGAGTTTAATAGCGAAGCAAAAGGCTATTTCTAGTACTAATTTAACTCAAATACAAGGCGATACAAAATTAACAAATGCAAATGAAAAGAGTGATACATTAGAAAAGAACAAATATAAAAACAATAACAATGAATCAGAAGATAACGTTGAAAGTCAGAAACAAAATGAAACTCAAGGTCTCACTATAAATAAATGGCCTTTAAAACCTGGTGTTTTAGTTCATGTCAATTCGAGTCATTCATTGAGTCCTAAGAATGCAAGTAGAAATAACGTTAGATCTCAAGATGATGAGATTGCTAAAGAGAGTGAAGTTGAGCCGCAAACGGCCAACGAAGCCACTGAAATGAATAAAATAGATTTGACAAAGTGCCAGAATATAATGAAGGATTCAACGAGCAGTAAATCTGCTTTTACTAGGATTTTCAAAAAGATGGATTTGTTAATGAGCATCGGCAAGTCAAATAAGGAGGACGAAAAGAAAGAATTGACGGGATCCCACCGATCCAAATCTAACAAAATGGCGTTAACCCTTTCTGGATTTGTGTTGAAAGATGAAAATGTGAAAGGAAAGGGATTGAAATCCATATTTCAAAATCCAGTAATCTTATCTTCGGAAGGAGGTAGAATAAAATACACTATATATTTTTCACACTTCAATTTTACTACTTCATTACAAATTTGTTTTACTCTATTCACTGAAATCATATATCACACTGTGATTATTTTTAATATGCATGTGCTTTTTTGCGTTTTTTTGTGTTTTAGCTGTAACGTTTAGGAGACCCCCCAAACCGAACGATAACAATATTAAAAATGATTCCCAACTAAATCAGACTAATAATAATAATATTGATAATGATGAAGATGCCAATTCGTCTAATCAATCTAGATCTAGTTCGAGCTCAAGAAAAAGAAAGAAACCCGGAGAAGGTTAGTATATCAAATGTGCAGAAAAAGACTTTCATGAACCATTTTAAAACTATTATGAATCATTTTCAGTAAAACACGTGTATTCAATTGCTTGATATTAAATTAAGACTTTTATGTTTTTCAGTGCCAGTTAAAGGTGGTGGGGAAAATGGCGTTGATAATCCTGGTGCTTATGAAAATCTACCATTCCATGGTTTACAACAAGCTCCTAATAAGGTATATATAGTGATACGAAAAAATAATCAGTACTTTAATAAAATAATTAATACAATTTGGGACTTTACACGTTTATATTTATTTTAAATCATGACTTGATAGGTTACCCCAATGCGTCATGAAAGCTTTATCATAATATATGTGGTCTATATGAATAATTTGATAAGACAAACTTTTTTGACTTTAACAACACTTATTATTCTTTGATTTTTATTTTTAAAAAATTGAATCAACGGGAAACATTATTTTAGTTTCTCGTGAACAACATCAAAATAGGCTCATACTTTTCTGCTCAGAATTTTAGTATAGTTGTGGTCAAAATTTATATTACATAGGTCAACCCCAAATGGCGTCCCTGGGTGTTCAATGTTCTAACCAACGCTCATTCGCTACCGCTCGCTCGTACCTAACCTGTCTAATAGTTTAGGTGCAAGCGAGATAAAATTCTAACCAAGATTTGATTTTTATTCTGACCCAAAGCTGATTTAAATTCTGACCATTTAATTTTTTGCCATTAAAATATGGGTCAAATCCGTCGCGCCCGCGCTCAATTTCTGTCATACTTCATCAGATCATAAAACAAAAAAATCCAACTTTCTGAAAACGCCTCTATTTGAAAAGTGTTATCGTTGCCATGGTGATTTAATGTCGTTCAATACATATTAATATTTACTTAAATAAAAACAGTGATTTTTGATCTCCGCGATGCCACCGATATCTCATCTTAAAACCCACAAAAACAATTTTCAAAGACAAAATATCTCGTCATGTACTGGAGACGTTATGGGTTTCTTAGATTTTTATCGACTACTTAGATGTGTGTAAATCAAAATAAAAAAGAAATAACACACAAGAGGGTATTTTTTACATATTTTAGAACAGCGTTTTGTCTAGATTTAAAAAATAGATTTTAACTTTTATAAAAATAAGACGCTATTTGTACATAATATTTGTTGTATACTATGTTATGACAAGCCTGTGTGTAAAAATTATACAATAATTTCATTAAACCACTATTACTTGTCATTTCTAACATTATTGAAGATTTCTCCTTGTGTTGATAACAAATCTGCTTCATGTCCGGATTCTCTATGGTTCACTTGCGTCGACTCTGGTTTTTCAGTACTCATCCATTTGCGTCGGCGTATCAGTACGTGCTCATATTGAAGGTCAACAGGTTGAGATCCCGAATCGAGTCAACGCTCAAAGTGTAACCATGTAACTTAGAGGATGAAGCCAGCTGATTGTTACTTGTTATGTCTTAGCTCTGCGTATTTCAACAAATCAAGTTGAAAGTCGAGATCAGCTGACTCTGGATCGGTCTCTGACTTCTCCATTCGCCGACTTTCTAATTCGCCGACGTGATTTCTAATTTCTGATTTTTAGATGTCTTATTTAATATTCTTCGATCTGTTCCTTTGTTTACGGTAACAGGCCTTTTATATCCGACTTTGTTTAGCCCTTTGATCAATTACATTTCGGTTGTTTTTCTAGTCAATTGGATTTCAGGTAGTTCCATTTTTATTTTATTACAAGCTTGTCCCTTCGGACTACCTCTCTGCTAATATGTATGGTACAAATACAGACCGTCCAATGTGTATACTTAATAAAGCCTCTTCTATGTAGGATAACTGAAATATGATAGTGTCTACATTTTATAGATTTCAATATCTTTAATATACAATGTAGGCAATTTGTCATCATATTAACCACATATATTATATAACATTTTTTAATTTCACTACCTTGAATAGACCAAGGTTGTTTATATATTATTTAATGTACATTTAATGCTTGACGTGTTTTTTTATTAATTTGTTTTTGTTGTTTTGCTAATGCTTTGTTACCATTTTTTTTATTTTCATGTACATCTGCATGGTTTTCATCGCCAACATTAATTGTGTATATATTCTCATAATACTAACAATTGATCTCATAATCACTACAAAAAAATGTGAAATTATCAAATAAAAACAATAATTATAAAGCCTATACAAATAATACAACCTCGCGTAGTCAGAGCGTTGATTACTCAAAACAATTCCAAATCGCCAGAAGCCATTATTGCGAAACAATTGGAGAGCAATCCATCGTTCACGCCTAGAATATTATCGTGCGCTCCGTTCTCACATAATCCCAACGCTCTAACGTCGAAGACTCAAAATTTCAATGCTACATCAAACCAAATATATATGAATCAACATCTGTCTTTATCTAATCTAGTCAATCAGAATCGCAATCAATTAAAAGTCAACGATCAAAAGTATTACTCTTTAAACATGAAGAGAGAAAAGTTAAAAAGAGCCGAACCAAAATTTAGTTCTATGAAAGTTGTACGAAAACGTAAACTGGACCGTTTTTATCCGAGCAAACAACGAATAGACTATATAATAGTCAATAAGAATCAGAATGCGAGGAGCAAAGAAGTGATTTACGCCAATTATCCATTTTCATCTCAACCGCATTTGTTTACGTCGCAAAGTAATGTCAACAATAGCATTAATAGTATGGCATTCCAAAATCTCACAGATTCTATACAAATACATGAGAATAGCTCTTTAAATATGAGCAATACTTCAGCTATTTCTGATAGTAAAACGCCAACTCCAGCTCCTCGATCGAATAAATCGTCTCCGCAGAAAGCGATACCGAAACCTAAAAGAGATATTCATATATATGCTAACGTATCATCTCAGATTATGTTATCAAAATCGGATCCGTGCAATATAAATCAATCGATCAATACTGTTTGTAAAATTCCAAACAATATTGAGTTGACTCAAACTTTAGGTATACCTAAAACGTTGCCAAGAACGTTTAAAAACGATAGTGTAGTAGATATGGCTAAAATTTATGATGCTGGCTCTAATTCGTCTACGTTTCCTAAGCGGACTAGTAAAAGCGGAAAACTTTTTGATACAGTCGAAGGCGGACCAAAGAATAATAATAAAAATGAAGAAGTGATCAACAAAGGCAAAATCATAAGCAGTAGGACTCCATCTAGGAATTCTTCATTCTCAAAAGAAGATAATAATCTAAACGAAGAGTTGCAACAGAAAAAGTTGAAGACGGAGTTGGTAAAGATAATGCCTAGTATCGTTAACGCTACTCCGAAAGTAAAACCGTATATTATCAATGCAAATATGAACGATATGATATTCAAAGGATATGAAGCTCATAATAAAGGCGTTCCAAAAAGATTATTTACTGATAATGTCTATCAGAATAAAAGTAAAGTCGGTAAAGTAATTCCAAAGCAAAACATGTTGATCAAACCGCCGAACGTTCCATTACAAATTCCTAATTTGACTGATAAGCCAGTCCCTAAAACGCATTTGAAAAGAAGTCAGAGTTCTTTGAGTGGTAAAGGGATATCTTCAGAGTTATTGCAGCACTATAAAGGATCGAGTGATTTACAGGACGGATCCCTTGTAAAGGCAAAAATTAGAGAGTTGAATCTCCGACAGGTACATTAGTCAAAATTTTAGAAACAACTTCATTGTAGAATTTCACTTTAGTGTCTGAATGTATTAAAATCAATCTCATCTCTTCCAGAATGTAAATAATCATCAGCAAGAGTTTAAAAGCAAGCTTAACCAAACCTATCCGTCTGACCCGCCGCCGCGGAAAACTAATCACACAGTCCTGCAAAAACACCACAGCTTTTGTTACTTTCAACCCATACGCTCACTAGAAGAGACTAAAAATAATAATAATAATTATGATACTAACGAGCAATTAGGACCGTTAATATATAAGCCTCATATATCTAAAGTTAATAATTATTGCGATAGTCGTAAGACGTGGATAGATAAAAGAAAGCCTCTTGTACAAATAGACCCCAAGCACAGAGAATCATTCGAGAAGTTGCATGACCTTTTAAAGAGGGATAACAATAACGTCCTTAAGAAGAAACCGGTCGTCAACACGTACACATTGAATTCGCTGAACCGTCATAAATACGTGCCAAAAGATGACAATAACAAACTAACCACACAAAAGAGGATAGTTTACGCTGACTTAGATCTGGAGAATAATGATAATAGTTCAATATCTGACATGTGTACAAATGAACAGGGAACCCAGAAAGACACTAGTAAGACGGACGCAAAGAAAAAGCAAAGAACAGAATATGCCACAATCAAATTTGAAGAGGTAGAATTATAATTAACATAGCTTAAGGTAAGATCTGCTTTATTTTAACAATACATTACGTTACACATATCTTGACGCTTGCCTTTGAAATGTTCTAAGCGTGAGATTTATAAACTTGCAATTGAAATACTTCAATTTTGCATGAGCTTCTTTCATTTATACTACAATAACACTACAACAATATGTTTGCCATAAAGATTAGATAACTTGTTTTACATGTAGAATAACTATGTATAAAACGTGTAGATATTAGCAAAAAAGCTAATTACAGAGTTATATTATCTATATTACTCCAAAAACGCAAATAATTAGTATTTTTTTTACTGAAAATTTCACCCTTTCTTCCTTTAAAAACTGATTTATATGAATACATAGTGTTTCATAATCACTAATATACATAAATATAATTAAATTGATTTCTTAATATATTAAGAGCAAAATTTTGTTACAAATAAAAGCAATTATATCTAAAAAAATGAATCTTTATAAGAAAAAAACTAATATAACTACTGATAACTGAGTGTAATTTTATATACAAAGTGCTCTTGTATCTTTGTGACAAAAATTAAAAAATTGTTATTGAGTATAGTTTTTTATTGATTTCTCTGTTTAATACCCTAATAGTTGCTGACTGTTGTAAGACAATATTTTAAGAAGGCTTTAGGTAAACCGATTTAAATAAAACCTTACAACATCTTAAACTAGATCATTCAATATCAACATATTGTGGTGTCATTAATATAAGGAACGCATATGTATAGAATGCTCGGATCTTAGTCTCGATTGATATAATAAATATTTTATTTAATTTATAGTAGACCTAAATAATAAAATCTGTCTAATTTTATAAAATACAACAATATTTTCGAGCAGTTAAATATTCATGATTAGATTTTATTAAATGATGTTTTACTTATAATTTTCAATGGATATGATATTAATATTACGTGCATTAAAATGTTACTTATTGATGTATTTATATATATTTTACAGCCGTTTCGACCAGATATCAACGATCAACTGATTTATGCTGACGCAGATCTCAAAGATTATGGTCCAATCGATTACAAAAACGCGTCCATATATGCACGCATGAAAAAGGTCAAAGAACAACAAAAGATGGAGTCAGAACGAAAGGACGACGACTGATTATTTCAAATTTTAAGTAATAAAAGAAACACCCAGTGTTCATGAAAGTGACTTTTACTCTAATTAAAAGTGTGTCGTTAATATATTACATAAATGAGAGCTTTTACTACTACAATAACACAAGCTTTATTTATTTTTGTATATGGAAATGATTATATTTTATACGAAATGTATCTGCGTTGATACGTCGTAATGCAATATTGTGATAAATATTATTTTGTCATTAATTTAGTTTTATAACAATGGAAATATTACATGGATGTACTTATTTCATAATTTGATGTATTTTAAACCAGCTTTATTTTAACTGTGTAGTTTTAAAAGTGTTATTTATTAAATAACTAATGTCTAATTTATAAAATAGTCATTAAGTTTATAAGTTTTTTCCATGTATTATATTAATTTTGGGGCTCGGAATGAATCATAGCATTTCAAAATTAAATAACAAACTTATGTTTATACATACAATATATTAATATAGAAATTTTATATTTCATGTTTTTAAAACTATCAAACGTTTTGTTTGTTTTTTTAATTCTAGCCCTGATTGTAAGGCAAAACTTTTATTAAATTAATCTACTTCGAATACTACATGTTAAGTATTAAGGAATTGATCTACACTATGAAAAAATTTGAATGCCAAAAGTATACACCTACCTCTTCACCGTAAATAAAATCTCTTTCACTTTATTTTAATGTATAAGAATGTAATGTGATACTAAATAAAACAATTTTTATATGTATAAAACTGATTATTTATGTTATTTTATTATTGTAAATGAATAAATTATGCTCTTGAATAAGTAAATGTGTATATAAACAAAAATGATATAGAAAGCATATGAAAATTATAATGAATTGCGTATATCTGTAAACAATTTATTATTGTAGAATTGTCAATAAGGTATTAGTTGCATGGCCCAAAGATCTATATTTATACCTTATTAGGGTAAAGTTTATAGAATTTATTATTATCATTTGTATATATCAGGAATGCTGATACTTCAATAAATTGTCATTTTGATATTGAGTTTTCTTTTACTTTGAGTAATAATTAAAATGAAATTAACACCTTCACCTATACTATTTATTAAATATATAAATATTTTTACATTCTAACAACTAAATTTACACACATAATAATTAGTAATAATTTAATGGAACTCGATAATAAACTTCCACTATTTTGAGAAGATTCAGACGATATAAGGTTATCTAGGATCTCACCGGGAGTGGAATAGATCATCGTTCCATTTTTACTGTATCCGTCATCTGGAACATTTTCAATGATTGGTATATGTATTGTTTCTTCCGTAGTCTTCGGCTCGTGAGTAGCTAAAATATACGTCATTCAATGAGAACCTTAATACTAAAATTATATGATTATTAAATATACCTGCACTAATAGTAGCAAAGTGTAATACTTGTGATGGCTTACTCCAACCAAACCTAAAGAAAATATGATTTAAAAATACATAATAATATTATATATGTACAAAATTTGTAATATATTTACTTGTTTCTAGATACGACTAAAGCTTCATAAACTGTTGACGGTCTTAGTCCGTGAAGAACGTAGCTCGCTGAATGCAGTGGTCCTAAAATTTTAAATAAATTCTTGAATTTGGCCAGAAAAATGCATGTCATTTAATGAAATACTATGAATCTTAATAAAATCGAAATATTAAAAAAAATACCACTGACTAGCCAACTTTTGTCCCCCTCCCACCTCATTTAAAAAAAAGGTGAAATGACTTCCGTGATTCTAAACCAGAAATACTCGGGTTACTCTTTTAAGAAAATCTAAATAAAACATTTTTTAAAAAACCCGAAAATATTTTTTTAAATATGTAATTTCTGTGAAATCATATCTGAATACATTTTCACTAGTGGAAATATAGTTTATCTGGCAGATGCTAGTAAAATTATATGATTTCAACTTTTTCATATGTAGTAATATATACATTTACATACTTATCGTTATTTCTTTACATGCGATGTATACATTTTACAGTGAATGTCTATTTTTTTAATGTAGTTATATTTTCACTAGTGAAGTCCAAATACATTTTCATCAGTAGATATATATATATATATATTTATACTAGCAAAAATATAATTTAACTGATGATGATGAAATTATATACTGCTCTAAAAATTCAATGAAATTTAATTTAATATTTACAAAACGTCCATTTGCTGTTCAAACCCAAACCTAACCTAACGAAAGTTCTAAAAGTAATTATAGCTTTAAAACTTTCATTAGGTCATGTTTTAAATTCAAACTAAGCCAACTCATCTCTCAGGGGAAAATAAACGGAAGAAATTGTACAGACAAACTTCGCATCTCGCACATTAGTCCATAGTTTGTCTGTTTTAAAAATATGATAGCAATTCTTACTGATATGAGAATATTGATCAAAGTATATTTAAACCGAATTTTGGTCAATAGGAGGGCGCAAAAAC
The DNA here is from genome assembly GCF_051122295.1 of Plectrocnemia conspersa. NCBI lineage: Eukaryota > Metazoa > Arthropoda > Insecta > Trichoptera > Polycentropodidae > Plectrocnemia > Plectrocnemia conspersa. The sequence goes on along the minus strand of NW_028277177.1, from coordinate 21,815,531 downwards.
AATTATAATTTCTCAGAAGTCAATAAAATCGTGTCAGCGCCGTCGCAGTGGGAACACTCGGCTACGAGCATTTCCACTGCGACGGCGACGGCACGATTTTATTGCTTTTGGCGTGGATTTTTAACTTCTGAGAAGGGATAATTGTTTTTTGCGCTCTCTTATTGGTCAACATTATAAACAATCAGCTATATTAGCTAAATAAATTAATAAATAATAATAATTAATAACAAATATTGTAATAACATATTTTTGGTAATTTACAATACATTTTAAAATGAATACGATACTAGTTAATAATATAAATAATTTACCATCATTGTGTTCTCCTGGTATAGTAAGTTTCATCCACGTGTCGTCTTTTTCTTTAATGAAAACACCATCAGCAGGAGTAGGTTTTGGTTTATATGGTCTAAACCACAAAGTATATTCTACAAGCAATTAATTTATATTTTATTATGTTTTCTATAGAAAAAAGTATTACAAATATGTAGTTACCTATAATTGGCGAGTAACTATCAACTTGCCATATGAACGTGAACGAAGTCTGCGTAGGTTTATTTTTTAATGGATCTGATTTAAAAACAGCTATGTTTGCCACTCCTAAGCACAAATAATATTACAGCATACATTATTTAATCATTTAACTAATAATATAAGCTATTTACCACTCAAATGCATCCTGACTTCCGCCATTCCAATCCTATTTTCAGCTTTACACGTGTACACGCCTAAATCTTGCACTCTCACAGTGCGAAACACTAAATAATGTGAATCTCCTTTTAAGTGAGTGATTATACGAGAGCTCAATACTACAGGATTATGTCCGTGAAACCAGTGAACCTTTGCCGATGGACTTGCAGTCACACGGCACTGAAGTTGAGACCTTAATCCAATAGAAGTATGAATCCATTGTGTGTCCGTTTCGACCTCGGGTGGATCTGATACATATTTAAATATATACATTAAGATGAATATAATGCACATATTAAAGATTTACAATATAATCCTTACGCATTATTATAACTTGGATACTAGACCGAGCTGGTTCACCGACTCCGTTATTTGCAATGCATTCATAATGACCTGCTAAATTTCGGTTTGTAGCTTTGAATTTTAATCGAGATCTATTATCGATCAGTTCTAATGGTTCTCCCTGAATATGAATATAATTTATTAACAATTTGCAGTAAATACATACAAGTTAAATAGAACTTACTCTACTAATCCACGTTATAATTGGTTGAGGCACTCCATTTGCTTTACATGCTATGTCTACTTCATCACCAATTTTTACTTCAACGATACCCACTTCTGGTATTGAAATCACTGAAGGTGGATCTGTAATAATAAAATATATGTAAATAAAAATATATTTGCTAAGACTGCTATTATATAAGAATACACACATAAAACTTCTATGGCGTGTACTTGTCGAATGTTAGACCAAGGCTCAGCTCTGACGACCTGTTAACAACGATAAATTTTATATAGGCCTACAAGTTACAAAGAGCTAATTGCGTTTAAGTCGACTTCGGTAAAATTTGCAGTTATACTCAATTAATTAATTAACCCTTTTAATTAAACGGGATAGCCTACAATTGTTAAATTATATAGATTGGTAAGCTTTGTTCAATAGGAATTAAAAAAAAATGAAATTGACATGAACCTCACAAATATATTCTCCGGTGTCTGTCGGTTGCACGTTGGATACTTGGAGGCTGTGATTTGAGTAGGTTCTCACACGAGGCGGAGGCATTACGTCGTCGTCTGAACTGTCCACGATCACTTTCTTGTCTTTTAGCCATTTTACTTGATAATCAGTCCCTAAAATTGAAAATATACAGTGTAGATACATATTTATTTATTACAAATCTGAACATCATGATTTTACGGATTTCACCAATGCGCCATAATGGTCTTTATACAAAATATGTATGTAGCATTTCATGTACATACATACATTATTAATAAAATTCACATTAATTATAAAATAATAATAAATATTTCGATTTTTTGTGACGCACACCGTACTATATAAATTGTTCCAGCTCCTCATAGCAATGAACGAAAACATCTTTATGCAAGCTCGTTGAGAAACTGGATGGATCGTGTAAGGGAGCGTTTTCGAGTACTGACGTTCTGGCCACGACGGCTAAGAATAAGGGACGCAATTGCTCACTTTCATTAAATATACAATACGTCGAAAATACCATAACAAAAAGACAGTAGGATATGAATACGGATACAAGCAGTGCTCCCTCCTATAAAGAATTATTTTTCTTTAAACATTTCTATGAATCTTTTCCAAAAACAAGGAGTACTTCGCTTCGCTGGGATTTCAGACAATAGAGCCGACGCTGAACGAATACAGAAAGCAAATCACCAATAAATTGCTTAAGTGACACGCGCTCCGCATAACAAAATCGAGCATACTCAACACCATACAAAATCTATCGCCGCTCGAACGTCACTTTCAATTATTTATGTTTTATTATTAATATCTCTGATTTTTGAAACGAACTGGACGGAAGGATTATTTTAATAATCTCTTTATTACTCTAATAATATCTCTTTGGGGGAAATATTTCAGATTAATTACTAAAAATCGCCAGTCTTTAGACTTTAGAGTATGTTAATACATACATATAAAAATAATAATACAAGCAAAATAAGTTTAGACTAGATATTATAAAAATTCTACCACCAGAAATGCCAAATTCGTTTGTATGTACAATCGCGATGCAAACTATTCGTATCCCATAACATTTTTTGTAAATAAATCGTATAATAATGTTATAGCATATATGTATTATCTTATATATATTGATATTAAAAAATATATTTGCTTCATGCCAATTATAAAAATCGTTGTGACCAAAAGTTATTTGGCGGGAAACCTCCACTGATCGTCCAGGTACTACTGGGCCCCGTGCTGCGTGGAAGCGGTGGCGAGCTTACGTATTAAGTTTATTTAAAATCCTTCGAGCCACAATAAGAAGGCCTTCCCATGTTAAGGTGAAAAAAAAAGACGACTTCTCCTAGAGAGGAGAAGTTAAACAAAAGTAATTTCATCGTTTGACTTGGGACATACAATAACCTATGTATGTATACATTACCAAATAATTTGCGATAATTAATTCAATACTACTTAAAAATATATTTTACACTTTAGTAGTAAATTAATATTTATTCTTTAAATTATTTCTCTCGCTATTTCTCCTAATAGTTTTGATAAAATCCTATGTAACATTTTTTATTTAAATATGTATAGTGTAAATCAAGTTAAATTGTAATTATCTGTATTTAATTTTTATTAAATAATTTATTTTTTTAAATATTGTAGAAAACTTTTAACATTTATTATAAAATATTTCATTTGTAAACAAGGGTAATTCGAATTTATTTTAATTCTCAAATTATGGTCAAAAATAATGGAGCTTAGGCTACTGTCATATTAAAAATCGGCAAACGGCAAATGCCCGGCGGTAAATTCAAAACGTACATTTCTCGCGAAAAACGTCACTCTCGCCGTTCTTTCGTCAATTTGTCAATTAATGAAAGCTATAAATAACGTAAGCACTCGTATAATAATGACCGTCGAGTTAATTGTCAATTAAATTTGGCGAACATCCTGAATCATCAGGTCTGACAGCTGTCTGAAGACACTTAAAATCTTGACACGTCATATCAATGTATAATTTGACTACTTCATATTTATCATAATTAAATACCTGCGTTTTCCAAATAGCAGGGCAATAGCACCGTATCATTCTCGAACGTCTTCACAGTCGTAGGAACACTTTTAAAGTCTTTAACTTCGCCATCACATTGCACACAGTTGTGAAAATATCCATTGTGTATGAACAATATTGAAAACAATGTCCAGAGTTTGCTAATCTTCGCCATAGAATGTTATTGCTAATCACATAACTCAATCGCTGCACAAATCATAACACTTTTATTTTATATTTCATTAGATTGTTGGAGATTATGGAGGGTTGCGTTTTATTGTGCCAATTACACAAATGGAATCGTGTCGAACAGCACAAACCCTTGTCGCATCCGTGACTTTTAAAAATCCCTCGGATTAATCGAACATCCGAACCGGACGCCCTCTTATAATGCTTATTATAATAAGCTTTGTATATTTTCACGGTCGTTAAAAATTGTCGATACGGGTAGGTATGTATGTGTGTGTACGATATCGTTCCATCTGTGAAAGATTGACTGATAAATTATCGCACAAAGAGACGAAACAGATTATTGGCCCATAGGTTTGTGACAATGGAGGAAGATAAGTAATAAATTACATCGCTAACCACCACCATTGTTATTCACTTAGATTTTTATAGGGGTCACACAATAGTGTTTGTGATATTCGAGTACCTCACACGTTTATTCGTTGTAGACAAATAATTAAATTAAACGTATAAAATACCTAGGGACACTTTTTAAAATCATAGATTAAAACATATAACAAACAAATATAAATTAACATAAATTACCATTTAAATATAAACATTTATAATATTTAACTTAAACTTTTTGAAGTTAAAACTAAAAAAATACATTGCTGTACATTTGGACCTCACATGAAGAACATTAACAAAAAATATATTGGATTAATCTTTTTCTCATCAAATATCAATCCAAATCTCGTTACGTTCTAAAGCAACTCAACCGCCATTAGCACGTCAGTGGTTTGTTTGTATTTATTATAATTATAAACTAATTATTTTAATTAAGTTAGATTTTTATAATATTTTTAAAGGTGATCGTAGTTTATTATTAGCATGTTTTATAATAAAAATATATACGCGAATGTTATGATAATTCTTCTCGGGTGGGTAACTGAGTAGCACAACCACTTAGTCGCGAGTCTCGAACGACACTGTCTTCTTCCATAGGAAGAATCAAACTTGGACCAAAATACATAATAGAGGCAGAGCTTTGAACACGTTTTTCTGCTATTATCCATTTGATAAATTGATCATTTTATTGACGCTAAACGCGTAATTGTACTGCGAAACATTTCTAATTCGAAGTAATTTTTAAGTTTTCAGATTAACTTAATCATTCAGCCAATGAGTTAAAAATAATGTAATATTTTCTAGTTAACATTCAAACAAATTATAATATCTAATTGCTATAAAATATGAGAATATTACAAAACATTTTTAACCTCTACATTTTTTAAGCGGAGTAAAGAACTATTTAATGTTTCATATGACCATTTAAAAAAATACCTTTTTAACTTAACGAATGTTACGAATTTTTAATTTTTTTGCTTGACAGCCACCTTGAAATAATTTTTTCTTGGCTAATAAACTCAGACAAGATATTTTAAGAGAAGGGCTATTTTAAAAACTAATTTTATGTTGATATAATTAAAACAAGCTCAGTTATATTACCCCCAAATTTTTTTAAAAGAGGTACGAATTTTTTAATGTTTTGAATAGCTGCCATTTTGAAACAAAACGGTGGATTAAACTAGACAACGAACTTAGCCGATATCTTTATAAGATATATTTTTAAAAGAAGTTTCATATCAATATGATTAAAATGCAGAAACGTGTCCTTAAAAACCTTTTATTTAACTAAACAAATCAACTCTTTATTTAATTTTTATTTTATTTACAGGTGTTTTTTACCTCCATATTTTTTCTTTAAACGTGCTATACATTTTGATTAAATGGCTGCCGTGTCCGTTATAGTGATGCCATCGTAAGAACGGGTTAGAGTTGACTTTTTCCTGAAACATAATTTCCTTTGATTAATTGAGAGCATTAGTGAAGTTATACTTTTAGTTTAAATTACAAAGATTTATAAATTACTTTTAAGACACAACAATTGAAATATAGTCCTTTAATGTGTGCAATAAATAGACTTTTCAAATCATTTCAGAGATCCAGCATCTCTTGAAGGTACAATGTGACTACTTGACTGGACTAGAAACGGATAATCAAAGTGAGAGCGACAGCTTTTAATCTCCGCATGAATTTTAAAAACTCTTATATAAATTATAGAGTAAGTTTGATATTTAACGAAAATGTCTAGAAGTTTCTCAATTTTTTTGTATTTAATAATGATGATCTTTAAAGGCATATTGAAGCTAGATTAGACAATATAAACAGAAATATTATGAAAGCAATAAAAATATAGTTGGATCATTTATCCTAAACAACTCTTTAATAATACTTTTTTACACAAAATAAATTGAAAAAGTACTTTAAAACCTGCATTTGAACCCTAAATTACAAACAATTAAAATCCACAGGAAACTTTACTTAACCGTCAGGAACAAAAGAGCTGTAGTAAAGCACTAAACGAAAAGATGTCGCTTACAAAGAGCGCCTCTTAATGACTATCACTTCATTAAAATTGAATCAAACTTTGATCTCTCCGCCCATAGTCAATTTTAACCAGTAAATAATCAAAAAAGTATAGAAGTTCTACATCAAGCGACCGCTGTATGACGTAATAACGCGGTTTATACACATAAAATCCAGATGCTGCAAACATAAATTATTTAAAAAAAAACATAAATTTCACATTTAGGGTCGTTAGCATAAGTTCAATTTATTTTACTATACTCAGGTGTTTTCCGATCGTGCGCTACCCACGTTTATAGCTCTCGTTTTTATTGTATAAATATGATATTAAAAACGCCGACGTTCCATTTTTAATCGTATCGTGATTATGAATTTTTGACGCTTTATGTGTTGTATTTTTATGATAGTTGACCCTAGAAATTGATTTGTTAAAACATGTGTAATAAAAGTCCAGGTCATGAAATACGTTCGGTGCAATTGCGCCACTATATAGAAACCCATGTAATAATCCAATAAAGGACGGCGCGTAAGCTATTGAGACGTTGCACAGTGACGTAGAGTGGTTTCACAAATTAACCTTAGCCGTAGTCACTGATATTAAAATTTTAGAATTGTATTATATATAAATAACTAAAATGTATAAACAAATGAAGAAATATATTTTTAACAATAAAAGTACTGAAAAAATATTTTATAAAAAACAAATTTTGCTACTTGTTTATGACGCCACTAGTTTACGTTTCCATTTGCGTTTGAACACCGCCTTACTGCAAAGTGAACAAGCAGCGAAACCGACGTTTACCCAGTCGGTTGCCATCATAAATTGGAACGGTTGGTGCGTCTTTTAACCGTAATAAGCAGTCCGCGCGTTCAAATACGAAAAAACAAATTATAGTATGAATGAAACTAATTATTTCGAATCTCCATAGTAACGTGTCTGACATTTTAACGGTGTAAACCAATGCCCTTTTTATTAGGTAAGTTTGGCTTATTACTGTCGATTGCTTCTTTTAGTTTGTTCAATTGCGAGCCGTAAATAATATAATTGAAAGTTTGGTTTGGTGGCAGCGGCTCGTAACATTATAATCTTATTTTGATTTAATCCACTATTTGCGGTGGTCTTGCTATTAGCATGATGTTTTTGACTGATATTACTGTACTAAATCTACTTTTCATTGCTAGTGTTGATTGATAAAACAAAATATTTTTATCATTGCATTCAAGTAACAAATCGCAACCAGAAATTACCACGCAATTGATGCAGCACCCAAGCATAAAGCTACTGCAACATCCTACGCTTACAATTGTACCCAAATGATCTCACTAGTGGTCAAATTTACGACGCGAGATATCAAAATTTTCCTCTGCACGTTGATTCATTTACAGCAAAAGTATGGTATGTTTTTTCAATTATAATAATAATATTTTTAATTTAATAACTTTTTCTCTTAAAGCGTTAAGAAATCATATTGTTTCACGTTTTACCTTGAAAAAATAATTTCAACGCAATTTGAATACTGCAATCAGTCTAAATTTTTATTTTTTTATATTTATTTCTATTTCTTGTTTTATTTATCTGCTTTGTTCACATGATCAATACGTGCTTCATTTATGCAACGAAGATGCGCATTTTACAATCCTCCAGGCTCCTTTGGCACATCAACGTGGCGCCAAAATAAAATACTATAAAAGTAATGATTCGCCATCTTTTTTTAAATTGGAAAAACAGTATTTAAAAAATCTTAAAACGTTGAAAAATAAAATTAATTAAAAAAAAGTGTTTTTTTACATTTTTTGGTCATTTGTGTAGATTCTTGAGGACAACAACTGTCATAATTTTAATGATATCGCCATTAAACTTATTATAAAAATATATTTTGTACATATGTCGGATAAGTTTTAGCCAGTCAGATCCGCTATATTTTTTTCCAAATGCAATATTCAAAACTTAAAAAAATCGTAGCCCTATTGAAAAAATCTTTAAAAAAAAGTAGAGATAAAAATAGTTTTAAAATTGCTATTGAAATTAAAATAGAAAAAATGTTTTTTACGCATTTTTTATTTTCGGTAGTAATACAACATAAGATAGGTTTTTTTTTTATTTTATTACATGTTTTAAAATTTCACAAAACAAATACTAGGACCCACTGAAAATTTTTTATTAAAATTTTAATAAAATGTTTATTATTGGCCCTTATTTTTTGGGTCAGAATTTGAATACAGTTGTGGTCAGAATTTATATTATTAGATCAGAATATAAGCGGCCAGAATAAAACTATATGATCAGAATTTATATTAAATGCTAAGAATTAATTTGACACATGGAATCATTTTTTTCAGTCAATATTTATTCAATTCAGTATTTAAATCAGTTCATTGCTATTTATATTTTATGATCTGTATTTTAGTCTCAAGTTTAGCTTTATATTGACACACAGTCAGCATAATAATACATAGTCATTATCACGATGCTTTAGGGACAACTTTCTTGGTTGGGCTTGCAACATTTTCAGATGTCAATACAACAAGCCAAGCGTGCTCTCCGTCGCCGCTCTGTCGTTATTCCCGCTTCGTTTGTCGTTCTAATACCTTCGCGTCCTACATACAATTAAATACATTCGTTGAGTTATTCATGAGATGTTGAATGTTCTGACAAATACTCGCAACAGTTTAGGTGCGAGCAATATATTTTATAAGATTTTTTATCGATTTAAATCAGTCATCATGATATTTATCCATGAGATTAAGGAAATCTAAGATAACCTAATCTATGATGATCAATAAGATCATTTATGACGTTAGGTGATTAATGAATCAAATCCAACAGTCACGTTCGTGCTTATTTATATTTTATCTTCGTTTTATTAAAGTGTAAGTAAATGTCACTCTTCTGAAATCGATCCTATACGTCACAATTGTTCTTTGAAAACTTTCATCGCATGTGATATTGTGCTAGTGAGATACTTATCACGCGATTAAATAATTAATTTCACAGCGCGCCTTGGGGATATTTTCAAATGCAAGTCACGTATGTGTAGATATAACACATAGATTAAACTTTAAAATTAATTTTAGTTAAAGATAATAAAAAACACTCCTCCACTTCCATGTCGGCTTGTCATTTAAAGGGCTTGACGCTCGTCTGCACTTTGTTGCGTTTGTACTTTATAGGGTCCCCCCGTAGTTTCATCCTGATATCAACACCATACTATTAATTAATTTAAAGTAATGGCACGTCGTTCGATTCGACTACCATTTCATTCCTGGCACAGTTGTGCACCGAAAAAAATATCCAATAATATATGCAAATTGAAAATATGGTAATGAGCTTAGTAATATGATAAATTTACTACTGTAACTTTGACATGTTATTGATTTAGTAATTTTAATATTAAGTAGGTATATCTATAAGAAATTAAGGCATCCTGTTAAATTTTGTAGTTACTAGACGATGCGCTTATAGTTGCCGAAAGGTACTTCTTACAAATCAGGGATGAAATATGTATAAAAAAGTACTAAATTAACCTAATCTAATGCTTGAAATTATGTTTGGGTTATTAAAGAGTGAAATATATTCACTACATTTTTTTTTTAATTTTTAAATATAATTGATACAATATATTACATTTTCATTAAAGAAATGCTATCTGAATTTACTTATAAGCCTAATATTTTATTTCGTTTGATAATTGATTAATTAAAATATAAAATTACGTTCTTATATTTCTTAACTTTACCGTTTGTTAAAGTAATGTATTGGGTTTTTTTCATATGAAGTGGTCAATTTTTTAGTGACATATAAAATACTATACAGGCAGCCCTTGACTTTGGCACATTTTTAAAAGATTTTTGTTGATAATGCAAAAATTGTTTGCTTCCATGCATATACAATGTATATATTTAAAGGTTTGATTTAACTTGGATTTTAAGTGATATGTGCAATTAAATAAATACTTTGTTTATGTAAGTTTGTTTTTCTTCAGAAAAAGATTCGTTGCAAAGAATTATTCATGGGGTGTTCACTGATCTAATCAATGCTCCAACGGTAATGCACAAACAATTTGTTTTATGAAACAATTATTTTTTATATTGCTCAATTAAATTATGCTCTATATTTAATAAATCAATTCTAATTTAATATAAGCAGGAACGTCATTTCAGCTTTTTACAAGAAAAAGGCAAAAGTTGATCAATTAGTGATCGTTCTTTTAATATTTCGATTTCATTAAATGCATTTTTCTGGCCAAATTCAAGAGGGGCAAATAACCCTACCTGCCCCCTCCCAAATAACGTCCCTGCTTAGAATCGACGTCAAAAGCAATAAAATCGTGCCGTCGCAGTTTCAACGCTCGGTTATCTAGCGTTCATATTAAGACTTTTTTATAATTTAAATATTATTAGAGTCAAATGAAGCATATCCAAACAGAATTTTGACCAATAGGAAAGCGCAAAAAACAATTATCCCTTCTCAGGTCAAAAATCCACGTCAAAAGCAATAAAATCGTGCCGTCGGCGTCGCAGTGCATACAATATTTCTTGACGGTTTTTAATAAAAGATGGCATAATAAGTCATCTTTTATTAAAAACCCATTTTTTGTAAGATAATTCACAACAATTATCCTTTTATAATCGTATAATATATATAAAGATAATCATCAAAATATTTTAACTATATAATAAGCTTTATTTTGGTCGCCCCCAAACTTTTGATGGCTCTTTGTTTCGGAATTAAATTACAGTATCAGTCGTAATAATTAATATCTAAAACGTATCGCCATGAGCAATTTGAAGTCTAGTAATGCATAAGAACAAAAACTATATTTTCTCCTAAGCGATCTTATATAATCTCATGAACTTTTCTGGAACTGATGTCCTCTTTATTATATATCTTGCAAATGGTCACACGTCTATAATCAATCAGTAGTTTTCCACAGCAACAATATTTTCTGCATTGATTGCCTTGTTTCATCGCCTGCTTAACTCATCCCATTTATGTCTCATTCTGTCGTCTTAAAATAGTGCACGTTACTTTTTAATTCGATAGATTAATCACGAATAACATCCTGCAATTTCTGAATGGTTTGAAAGGTCATTACCATACTTCCACAATAAGAAACTAAACTCTCTTAGAATTATAATTAATTGCAACTTCTATGGCTATGATCACATGTTTGCAGAAGTGTTGAAAAATATTTTAACAGATTTTTACTAAAAAAAATTGCAGAAGTATTAAACAGCTCCTTTAAACAAACGACTGAAGCAAACTAAATTAACGATTTCCCTAATCAACAGTTAGCATGTCAAAACTTGTTCACACGCGCATGCCGATTAAACAGTATAACAAAATTCCATGAACATTGTAAACATATTCCACATTTCTTTAACATCTATACTAATTCACTTTGATACTTATAATACTATTTAATTTGTATCTTTATTATATAACTGCTTTAACTTATTTTTATATTTGCTAAATAAACAGTGTTTTATTATATATATGACTTAAAAATTAACTACATGTTGAAAAACAAGAATTGTAGTTAAAAATAGTTTCAATAAGGAAAACGTATCTACAGAAAATGCACTTACATATAAGGCAATACGATAATGAACGAATGCGATAATTAAGTTGTCAACAAGTTTATGGTTTTTCCTTGAGGATTCAATACTTTTGGTTTTTCATGCGCATGAACATGAAAATATTTCTTTTGGTTTTCCTCTTCCTCTTCTATTTTTTCAGTAACAGCCACATAATGAAATATATACGTACTTTCTTATCCATATTTTTAAACTTATCAATAATTATAATTGTATGTGTTTTATAGAAATATGTATCATTTGCTGTTATTATTCACTGAACAATTTAATCATAGCACTTTTTAACAACTCTTCATTTTTTATTAGCACAAATAAAAAAAAATATAGAAAAATACTGAAAAATGTTTGATTTATTTAGATTTAGATGTAGATGGCCATATCGTACAATTATTGAAATATACGTTTGAGATACATTGTACCTTAAACTGTCGTTACTATGTAAAACTATTTTATTTTTAACATAGATGTAGGAGAACCCTTATTATATATTCTGGCTTTTAATTTTTCAGTGTATTTTAATATACGCTTGGGTATAATAAAAGTTGCCTGTTTATAATTAACTAATAGAAATATACACTAAATTGCTTACTGTGAAAAATACTTCATATAATTACACGTGTATTGCTGTTATACACCTGCTTGGATATTATATTACCTATTTGAATTAAGATATAATGAAAAGCACAGCGCTCGTTTCGGATGAATAATTACGTATCGTTTATCTTGTGGTTTTTTGATATATTTTAAGTGAAGGTTTCCCAGAGCGTCTCATTTATTCTTATAATAATACAATTAAAACTTTTTGTTTAACAAAGGTTGTGGCTTTCATTCAGTCCGCTCGTTTAATTATTTTAATTGTTACAGTACCGCTTCGATATAAATATACACAAAAGGAGACCGTTGAGCGTTTTTTAACGACTTCTTGATTAAATAAATTTTAGACACGCCGCCTGAGGTTGTGAAATATAAAATTTCCAGAATAAACGCGTAGGCGATCGAGTTGCTATAAAAATTACGATTATTACACAATGACTAATAATAAAATGTATAATAAAATCTTATCTCATAAAAAATGCAAACAATAAATGTAACAAATAAACGATTTTGTTGATTTACATACCTAAAAATAAGTTTTTCATAATAAAATTAACTTTCGATAATAAATCAAATAGAATTCTGTTCAGAATCGATTAATTACATTTTTACGATCGTGACAGTCATAGTTTTACTATTAGAAATGGCGTAGGGGTCAAGAATTTGAAGCGCACTTAGTCACAAAACTCAAGGCATTCTTTCACACGCGATCGATCAATTAATCTTTGGCTTTATCCTCCCACTGAACCCACTAAAGACTTAAAGGACAATTATTCCCCTGACGATGGCCAAAGGCATTGTTATTTAGTCTTATATCTCGCTTCTGAGAACTCCCACTTTTAACTAATTAATTACCCCTTACAGTTTTGCGCAATTGCATTAGCAAAAAAATATAAAAATAATTATGTATGAGAAAACAAACATCGTTTCTTTCTCATCAATCATTTCATGATAAGTATAACATTCGAACGAGTTTATTATATTAACGCGTTTTTTTAACTCTTGCTTAATGGACACATGTTTATTTTCTTTTTGTAAATTTCATATCACCAATTATCTTTTAAAAAAATACATATAATATAGTACGTATGAAATAAATCAAACCACAGTTGTCTTTTAAGCGTGAATCACTATTGTGCTTGTCTACTTACGTAAAACGGCAGATTCAACTTTTGTATTGCGCGCGGAACAGTCGCGCGATGGCCTGAACAGATAAAATTGTGTGCATATATCTAGTGGCGCACAATATTACTACAAAAATAGATTTAGCTATTAACATTACATGTAAAGACAAATATTTTTATCAACTATTGAATATATTTTATCACGTTAAGCTATATTATTAATTTAGCTCGGAAACTCAGATTTTGTAATAAAACAATTTATATCTCTTTGTCAGTCTACAATGTAGACTGCATTTATCATATGCATTTATTTTATGATGTAGACTCTACGTCATAAAATAAATGCATATGATATAATCAAAAATAAAAACTTTTACGATTTTTTATTTTTCTCTGAATATTTATTTATATTCATATAATAATCAAAAATATATCGATCAATCACCTAAATTTCGAATAAAATTTCGTAAATTTTTCAGTTTTTTATATTTTTTAAATAACGTGTTATTAAAACTCAGATCTGAATTCAATGTGACTATTTCACAAGTTTTTGGTTCAAGGTTCGAAGCACCGACCGCTCCGTTTAACCGGTGGTGATCAAATGCGAAGGCCCCTGTAAACGCCGGTTTCTGACGCTTGTTTTTAAATAAATCGATTTAATTTGATGCATTTCTCATTATTTAAAAAAGGTCCTATTTTAAAACAAGTTGGTGGATCAGGCTGGCAAACGCATTAAGCCTAGCAGGGGCGCCAAGAGAGAAATCAGCTCCTGGTACTTACTTTTATGCCCCCCCCCCCCCACCTCTACCGAAAACATTTGAGTGACATATAAATATAATATTTAAAGACTCCCGGTTTGCACAATTATTCTTTTTCTTGTAGAGACCGAAATGAAAACCATATCATAATTGTTTTACTATGACATGAATAATTGTAAAAACTCATAAAATAATAAATAAATTAACGGAGAAAGGGGAAATTTGATAACATATTAATATATTTTTGTCAATTAATCAATGATGGAGTAGGGATATTATTATCTTATGATAATTTTATTTTATATCATTCGTTTAGTATTTTTTTTTACGAATATTGTATACGGTATGTGTTTAATTTATTTTAATATATTTTTATAACACGCAATACATGTTAAAAATACGTTTACGTGATTTTGCAATGTATACGGGAAACTGTGCGCATATATCGGAGATTTGAATTCCCCCACAAAATTTCCCCACGGGGAGTGCCGGCCGTCGCGTAGGGCAGTACCGATAAAATGGCGTGACGGCTCCGCTCGTGCGAAGTCCGGACATTCGACATTCAGGCGTCCGGCGCCGCAGCAGTGCACCACAGTGCTGGTGACTGCCTTGTCCATCCGGCAATTATCGTTCTGCGTCTCGTCCGAGTTGCCGCCTTCGCCTCTTCCGAAGAGCTGACTTGTAGATATCGTTTACATCACACGTCGGACGAACAGTCACCATGAGCCTCCCCGAGGGCAAAAGAGTGAAAGTTGGCTCAAGAAAAAGCGAGGTTAGTCGACGCTAATGTTGCATAACAGTATCCGGCATCCTTCATGTAACTGCTCCGTTCTGATCTTACTATACAAAATTTATTATTTTCTCCCGAATATTCAAAAATCAAAATGTCCGTCATGCTCAAAAAACGACTTTTTACGGTATTTTTACGCTTCTTCTTTTTCTCCTATTCAAATTGTCTATGGTCAAAATATCTATGAACTTTTTCACGAATGAAAATGAAATGACAGTTGTCATTTACGTCAAATTTCATATATTTATATGAAATGAAATGGAAAGCTTACTGTCAGAATAACTTATTATTTTTACTACACAATGCATTAATTTATTTTTGGTTAGACGTAATAAATTGTGTACATTTTTTAATTAATGTATTATTCGGAAAACAATTTACGCTTTACTATTTCATTCACTTGTATTATTACTATTCAGTGATTGCGCTATTCGTTATCTTATATGAATGTATAAATAACAAGCACGTTTTGTTTGTATGTATAATAGTATAATACAAATATTATTAAGCGCCCACCTTTGATCGTCGTTAAAATTTGACCCGCGAAATGACCCCTATTCAATTACTTTCTTAGCTTAGTTTGCATTTAAATCGACTTAGATATATCAAGTAACCGTTCGCACTTACATATTTGCCAAATTGAATGAACGATGTTATATTGTGGTCAAGGTCAGCTCTTATTAAATCTAAATATCTTCGTACAACTCATCGACAATTACAACATCATTATTGTAGTAATTAAGAAGATAAAAATAATTTCAAATTATATCTGATAATATTCGTCAATTTTGTCTAATATAGGTAAATCTATGTTCCGCTTTATGAGTTTTAATCGCTCATCAAAAAATTAGTTTCTCTTTGTCAAAAAAACTCGATGAGACTTATGTGAACGTATGTCTTTTATTTATTTTATGTGTATAAACTTAATAAAAACAAAAAAAATCGTTATATCTCCAGGAACGTCATTTCAGCTTTTTCCAGGGGAGGGCAAAAGTTGGCCAATCAGTGCTATTTTTTTAATATTTCGATTTCATTAAATTTATTTTTAATGAAAATATAAATTCATTTTTCGATCATTACATTGGTAAAATCTAAAATAAAGACATTTTTTGTATGAAAACTGGTGGTAAAACAGCAGAAACTGCTCTTAAACTAAACTATGATTTTGATACTATAGTTGAGGAACATACGGTACAACGGTAGTTCTAAAAAATAAGCCTTGAAGATGAAGTAGGTCGTGTACGACGAGAGCTTGAACTAAAGTTCTGGACCACTTAAAACAGACATGAAAATAAAAATACTTGACAAATGGGTGCTGCACGAACTAAACGAAAACAAAAAAATCGCCGTTTTAAAATTACGCTACAAAAACGTTATATTTCTTGATCGTGGATGCGAAATGGTTAAACAAAATAAAGTCCAACAGCAGTAAACTGTATGGTGGTGTGTGCTCGGTATAATCAACTCATATTTTTTTAATCCTGGCCATTACGGCTGAGAGTTACTTGAATGAAAATAACAAAATGCGCCAAGAACATCTGGTATTAAAAAATTGAAAAGCCCCAATTCTCATGCACAACAATGAGCGAATAATATCCAAAAACGTTACAGATTATCACTTGTATTTCGACAAATTCTATCAGTTTGAAATTTTATCAATTTGTAAAGTCCAGAATTTTAGACCACTGAAATACATAATTGTAATTGATTGACAAAAATGTCTCAAAAATATTAATATAATTATTTATCCTCTAAGAAAATTGTATTTAAATTCGATTATTTTCCCATTTATCAATTTGAATACAGATTATTTCGTAACGAGATTTTTTGAGAAGACTGCTTATAAATACTTTAAAAAATCATGATATATTAAGTAGTAAGAAAAGTAGCTAAAAATATTTCATTATGAATTTTCTAAAAAATAGACTGCTTCTTAATTATTACAGAAATTATAATATATACGGTCCAAGGGTTTCAGTACACTTCTTCGGGAATATTAATGGTCTGTCAATATAATGGTTTGTTTGTTACGCCGAATTTAGCAATGCAAAGATTATTGGTGATTGTTCCAGAAATTGACCGTGCGTTGCTATAAATTAATGGGTAGTACATAGTATTTTTTGAGAATTTTCCTTGAAAGTATTCCAGAATATGTCCATATAATATGAATTTTCCTTGAGGACTGGTTATCGCTACTTTGGCAAGAATTGTCTAATCCGCCGAATGATTCATTTAATGACCTATAGAATATTTGCTTCAGAAAAAAATAACATTTTTACCTAACATTTATGTTTTTATTGGGTGCTATTTAACATGGAAATATTTTAAGATATATGTGCATTTAAATAAATACTTTATGTGAGATAAATATTCGGATTTTTCTTCAGAAAATGATTCATTGGGTATTCACTATTCGGACAAATTTCTGTCCAATAGTAACGCACAAAGAATTCGTTTTATGACACACATTTGTTTTATATTGCTCATTTAAATTGTCATATTTTTATTATGTAATATATCGATATTTAGCCTCGGCAACCAAAGTTATATAGTTCTATTATTTTTACATTTTTCTATGTGGACTTTAGCCGGTCATCATGCTGATATATTGAGCAGCAAGAAACGATTATTTTCTTAAAAAAATATGTTTTCCAGAAGTATTCATTGTTTCTTTCCTTGAGAACTGCTATAAATAACTGCTTATAAATAGAAAATCGCAGAATATTGATCAAAATAAAATTACATACTTTTATCGTTCTCTCAAGATGCTTTATTGCTGCATAAAGGAAGAACATTAAAATAGGAGGCTTTTGAAAAATGTTCTCAACCGGTTATGGCTTGAATATAAATTGCATATAAATTATTCAACTCGATTGAAAATTTATCTGTTAACTAAATTCTATGAAGAAGAAAACACGTATATTCAAAATCGCTTAACATACGCGCGTCAATCATAATCTAAAAGTATAATAGTATTTTCCATCAAAACATCGTTACGGTGACACTGGAACGTTTTAATATTTAGTTTAAGATATTTGAATACTTAAATATTCTCGAATTCGCAAGATTCTGTTGTTTTTTATTCGAATAAAATATTTAGCGTGCGTATTTATCTGTGTACGGAATGTAATCAACTTTTTTTATAAACATACGTAAATGGCTTATTTTCTGCAAATCACGTTTTCCTGCAATTCTTGACCTCTTGTAAACCTTCGCTCGAGAACCATCCATATAATTTTCTTGAAGTGTATTGTAATTAACTGCGATACATTATAATATCACCTTGCATATTAAATGTGACAGAAGCTTAGTAAATTATGTGCTACTTTACGCTGTGTACGATATGTGTATTATTTATTTTTATATTATCAATTAACGATATTGAGTACATAGTTTATCATGGTTATATAATATAAAGACAAATATAAAGTTTATCGCTCGTGTTCTAATGTCATGTTTAATTATTGCCGATTATTATGCATTGATAGCAAAAACATTTTTTAATATTATTTTAACCTTCAATATTAAAATACAACTTTGATTATTTAATTTTGTAATTTGCACGTAACACACGTATTATTTTTAACGCTCACATTTTACCTCTGTTTTTCATGTTTAATTGCAGATATTTCTTCGCGTTTTTTATTAATTTTATTATTCATCTGCGTAATAAGTGTCTAATTAACAAAATTACACAATTATCAAATTACGCTTCAATAATTTGCATCACTTATAAATAATATTCATTCTTTTAGATACTAACTTATCAATTTGAGAAATATTTAAATCGTGCGAATGTGCCAAGATATCAGTCTTTGTTTTTGATTGTCGAAAAATATCCCAATGTGATTTGTGAATACGTGTCCTTTTAAATTTTCGTTAAATAAAAGATAACTAACAAAAAAGATTAAAATAGTTGCGGGAAAATCTTCGGTTTTTCTTTGAGGTCTGCTTATTAATATCAGGATTTTTTATCTGTGGTTTTCACATGTCAATACACGTATGGTTATATTGAAGATATTTCTTCATGTTTTCCTCTTCCTCTTTTTTATTTCAGTAATATGTACGTAATGAAATACAACTGTAGCCAATTGAAAGTTTCATAGGCAATATTTCACGAATTATATTATTAAAAATTGTTCTATTATATTTGTAGTAATACTTTACAAGATATTTCAACTTGTAAAGCCTCCTCAGTTGCACGTTAGTCTCGGCTATGTAAAGACAAACCCAAAATCATGGAGAGATCTAAAAAATATCAATCACGGTAAAATCTAAAAAAATAGCATATCGATGAAAATGTTTCAATTCTAGAGTGAGTTTTAGTGGTTCTGCTATTCGAAAATTTATTCTAGAGAGGGTGCAAGGGGGTGGTCAGAAGCATATAAATCGTATAAGACCGCAGAATAAAGGATATTATAAAAAAATATCGATTCAAAACTGCTACTGAAATACAAACAGAATTGCAATCTACTTCAAACTCGAATATTTCGAAACGGATGGTGAAGATGGATTTTAAAGCGCGAAACCCACCAAAAGAAACATTATTTACTGAGAATCGCCTTGAATGGGTAAAAGCTCATCGCCATTGGACCGTCGAAGATCGGAGAATTGAAGAGTGTCTTTCTCCGACGAATCCAAATTTAATCTGTTTGGAGCAGATGGTAAGCGACTGTGTTCCGTAGAAAAAGCGAATGATTAATCGATTCATCAAGCACTCACCCTATGTGATGATCTGCGGGTGCATGACAGTTTATGGATTGGGCTCTGTAAATTTTGTCCAGTGCACTATGAATCCAAAAATACATAAATTGTATAAAACGACTTTATTCCAACCCTTGAAGAACTTTCCCAATATACTGCTGAACCCATTTTGCAAGACGATTCTTCGCCATGCCATCGAGCTCGTTCTGTGAGTCCAATTTAAGTTTTTACATTTAAGCTTTTATATATCCTCTATCTATAGACTACACAATTCAAAAAGATAATTGGAATCGCATCATTAACATGGCCAGGACCTGAACCCAACTGAAAATTTATAGGCAATCATAAAACAACAATTAAGAAAAAACGATCATAAAATTTAGTGTGAATATGTTATAAAAGCTTCTAATTTTTAAATGTCCTCGATATTGCTTTCTATGAATAGAACCAAAAAAGGGTCGTGCGCACGTGTTGAGTTCGAGGCAAGCCATTATGCATTTGCTTGGACAACGAAAAATTGCACCTTTCCCAGAATTGACGCAATTATACATTCCTAATTTTACAATACCCGTATTTTTTTACAGTATTAATGGAAAAATAAGGTTAACAATTATAATTAACTATTATAAATTCAAAAACAATTATAATTAACTATTATAAATTCATCGAAGTTGGAAAAATAATCAAAATACGTATAAGAATCATGTCAACTTTCAATTGGCCACATTTGTACATGTATAAACATTACCATAATTAAATCATTTAACTGCATTTAATGTAATTTTATCAAATTGTTATAACAATTTCGCAATTGTTTTTTTTCGCTCATTGCCATCTAGGTCGCAATTTCTCGGTAACTTTTTTCTTTTCGAACAATGAATTGCAGATTAAGCAAATCGAATACGAACAATCAAGTATTACGTAACAACTTCACATCATGTTTCATCTTAAAAATTTTAAATTTAAAACACTTACCTATTTTATCTTATTTATCCTTCCTTCATTGTAAGCAAATTACGACCTATTTAAAATATGCCCACCTCGATCCACTGGCCTTAACCTAACCGTATCTCGTCGTCCTTTTCGTTTTTTTCCGCTTACGATTGACGCGATCGTTCATTTCCCCGTACTTGTGCGGCTTCGGTGTTGAATTTCAGCGGAGTTACACAACTCGATTGTGCGAGAAGAAAGCGAGTGTTAAGTAGTTGCATTTCGCAATATTTTTCAGTCGACAAACGCCAATTTGCACGGTGGGGATACCGACATTTTTTTTTGTATACTTTGGCCTGACGACACTGGCTGACAATAATTGTATTTAATCGCTTTTTGATCGACAATTAACACGACCGGCCACCCCATTGTCTTATCTATAATACGATCGACCTCAAAAGCGAAAGACACAAGTTATTTCATTGTCCCGAAAGCAATTAGATCGTCCTTGCGTGTGTGTGGTGTCCGATGAGTAAGCGTCGAATTACCATTTTTTTCTCTCGATTACCGTAAGCGTAGATAGCTATGTGACGAACTTGAAATTTTCGCTACCGGACCGGTTTTTTCTCTGCTTGATTGCAAATGACGCAATTTTGCCAAAATCACGTTTGACCCCGAGTTTGATTGATCCCTATAACGATTATAGTTAGGCCTTCGGGATATGTGTGAATGGTAACAAATTTAAAATCGACGCTGTAATGGTTATTGTATGATGCAAGCGTGTGTAACATTCTCCACTTAAGGGCCCTTTCACATTCCTCGTTTTATTTTGTCGTAGTTGTAGAATATGCTGTTTCTCTGCAATCCTATTTTTTGACAACCACTGAAAATGCGAAAAACAACCATTGACAATAGCATACAACCACGAAAATATATGAATTTAAAAAAATATTGTTATATACATATTCTGATTTATAATATATGTATTCCTAATATTATATAATTCAATATGATTGAAACGCAATTGCTTTGCTGCGACATAATTAGTTAATCACTAGAATCGAATAATATGAGCGTTTGTTTATAGTAAATCAATCGGATCAAATGGCGAGTAAATCAATCAGTAATGTGCTCAATATCGAGAACGGTACGGTACTTGTTATCTTGCGAATTGTATCACAGGTTAAATGTATATAAATACATATAGGAAAGAAATAAAGACGACACTTGATCTTGAACTCGGAGAGTCAGAGCCAATACAAAAGTCGACTCATTTAAACAAATCGTTCGTCCAGCCGATTCCTCCTCCCGGTCCTTAACATTATTGACTAAAATATAATAATATTGCAATTATTTAAAGAATTGCTTATTATATTCATTTTCAAAACGTTTGTGGGGTCGCAGAAAATATGGTTGCGGGCCGCAATTTGTACATCACTGGCGTTAAGTCTGTGAGAATGTGACCTCGACATAATAGTCAAATTAGATGTACAAGAATAGATACTTTAATTTATAAACTAAAAAAAACAAACATTTAAATTGTTCTCATAAAAGTAAATCTCGGAAAATAATACAAAATTTTTTTTTTTATTTTATGTTTTTAAATATTATTTTTCAAATCCTAATAAGGTCTAATCTTGACTTTTCGAGATACGAGCTATTTTTTTAATTTGACTCGATATACGAGCAAAAAAAGTATTTCTTCTAGCGAAAATATAATTTAATTATATATATTTCTAAAATATATTTATTTTACTATACATTTCTAAAACTAATTATAGTTTTATTACTTTCATTATGTCGAGTCTAAAATACAAATTGTGTCATCTCAACTCTCGGAGAGGGGGGGGGAAGCAGAAAAAAGTACAGGCGGCCCTCGACTTTCGCACATAATTGGTTCCTGAAAATGTGTGCGAATGTTGAATGTGTGAAAGTCGAGGGAAGTAAAAAAAATTGAAATTGTGTGTATTTTAAAATATTTATTTATCAAGTAAATATAAGATGTTTAAGAAGCGTTTAAGAGACACGTTTAAGTGGGGTTTGCGGGTGTTTCCTTTGAAAAGTTATCAAGAGTTAACTGTTTTCCACTATTCTTTTTCTTTTCTTCATGTAGTATTTTATAACATGCTATGTTTTTATTGATCGCCCCACGCACTTGCGATATGCGTTCTCCAGTGGGATCACAATCTTCCATAATATTT